>NW_012107475.1:776192-834897 GCF_000951045.1 Mandrillus leucophaeus | reverse complement strand
TATAAGGTCCCTTTCATTACCTTTATCTGCATTTTTAAAGTTTTTCAATATGTGGAAATGCTAAGTGTGAGTTAGAATCAGAATTCTTCAACAATGGAAATAAAGATAAAAGTTATAATCAGAAATAAATATGAAGTGCTTACACTGGAATTTCCTACCAACAGCATGGCAAATTAAATTAAAGACATGAATAAGAAAAAATATTTAATATGTTACCCTACAACCCAGTTTTGATACTGCTTTTATTAAGAATTAGGCCAAGTGCAAGAGACATAGACATTTTTCAAAAGAAGACGTACAAATGACCAACATGTGTATGAAAAAATGCTCAACATCACTGGTCATCAGAAAAATGCAAACTAAAACCACAATGGGATATTATTTTACCCCAGTCAGAATGGCTATTATCATCTATGAGGATGCAGCGGAAAGGGAACTCTTACACACTGTTGGTGAGAGTGTAAATTAGAACAACGTCTATGGAAAATAGTCTGGAGATTTCTCAGAAAACTAAAAATAGAGCTACCATTCCATCCAGCAATTTTACTACTAGGTGTCTACCCAAAGAAAAGAAATAAGTATATCAAAATGATACCCGCACTCATATATTTATTGCAGCACTATTCACAATAGCAAAGATAGGAATCAACCTAAGTATCCATCAATAAATGATTGGATAAAGAAAATGTAATATATACAAAATAGAATACTATTCAGCCATAAAAAAGAATGGAATCACGTCTTCTGCATCAGCATGGATGGAACTATAGGTCATTATCATAAGTGAAACAAGCCAGACACAGAAAGCTAAATATTGCATGTTCTCACTCATAAGTGGGTGATAGAAAAATGTATACATGTGACTGTGTATGCACAAGAAAATAAAAATAAAAAAATTTAATGTATACAAATGGATGTAGAGAGGAGAATTATATACAATGGAGACTTGGAAGGGTGACAGAGTGGGAGGGAGGTAGATGATGAGTAATTACTTAATGGGTACAGTATACCCAATTCAGGTAATGGGTACCCTGAAAGCCCTGACTTGACCACTATGCAATCTAGACATGTAATAAGATTCTGCTTGTACCCCTCCCTCAAAAAATATTTTAAGACAAATGTAAGCATGCTTTCCTAAAAAAAAAAAAAAAGAGGGAAAGATAATATTGTGTTTATTTGGAAAAATAGCAAAGATTTAGCTGTTATTGTCTATGTTTCATTTGTACATTTAATTTACATTTAACTTACATATTTACTTCACATGTAATTTAATCACATATAAATATATTTATATGTTGAAAGTATGATTAGTCATTTTGAAGTATGCTTGTCTTTGAGTGTTAGAGCAAGGGAGTATAAATTTTGGGAGTATTGATAAAGTTTAGAAACTGTTCTTTTTAATTCATTTATTTCTTGAATTCTTTTTTATTAGTGTATCAGTAGAATGCTCTAAAATGTTTCATTGTTTTTCTTCCTTCAGTGTATGGGGTTTATCATATAGACTTGTATTAAAAGAAATTAACATTTGGTGATTATAAGGAAATGTTTTCATTTCATTTAACATCTGTACCAGATACGATAGATTTAATTATTTTATTTTAAAAAAACTCTTTGTAACTTTTATGATTCTTCTGTGGTACATCTTTTATTGAGCATTTTAGACAATTGGTAAGCATTATTCAGTGGCATATGGTCTGAGTCTGACATGCTTTGAAAAGAGTATAGAGTTCTGATAATGAGGATTCTGTGAAAATGAGAAAACCAGCACAACAGATACGCTTTGAGAAAGTACGGGTTTTAGCATCTTGAAACAATATATCACACTCAAAAGGACAGAATCAGGCTGCACAATCTGTTAGCTCATTCTTGTCCAATCTGGTCTCCTCCTTTCTTTTGGAGCCAACGTTGTCATCAACTCACTGAATTATATTCTGACTGGAATGTATTTCAGGCACAGAGTAATGTATCTACTTAAATGGAATCTATCTTTCTACAAAAGCTTTTGAGTATAATAAATATAAAATGTAAAAAAATTCTATTAAGTTAAAGTAAATGGTTCCACAGTTTACATATGTGCCTCCTCCCCACAACCTTAAGAAAAAGATCACTACCTAGAATAACATAGATCTGTTTTTCTTTTATGTATAATATTGAATAATTTTTTTAATAATCAAGTGGTCAGACATATTTCAAAGGCTGTTTATTGGAAAGATACCAATGCATTACAACAAATATTAGTTGAAAAAAAATGAACTATGAAAGTAAAACTTTCTGTATCATGTTTTTTTGGGTTTTTTTTGTTTTTTTTTTTTTAGTTCTATAGCAGCCCTTCTTAACAAGAATTAAGCCTTAATGTAGTAAGGTATCCGTTTGATGTATAAAATAAACTTGTCTCCTCTCCATCTAGAAAGGTACTAGCTGTCACTGGAAAAATTGAGAAGATGGTAACCCAAGTATTTTTTATGGGGGTTAATTCTCGGATGGAACCAGGGCTAAGAAAGTATATTCTTCATTATTCAAAATCACTGGATCTTTCTATTTGAAATATACTCAGTTGTATAAATGAATTGAGTGTTATATTAGGACTATATTACTTTATATAAAGGATTAAATGTGATAATCTTTGTAAAGTGATAAACACAATGCCTGGCATATTATAAGTGCTCAACAAATTATATCTATTATTATGTTTTAAACTTTAATTATCCTGAGTTTCTGAATACTTTTGCTTGTCTTATGATGTTTTGATCAAGATGAAACTTATTTTTAAGTGCAGTAACAAAGATGTATATAATCCAAAAAATTATATTTTCAAATTTGTATAGGCCGTCCTAGTAGTATTTTGTGCTTAATGATTAACAGCTGTAAATTTTGCTTTTTATGATGTTCAAATAATTTGGAATTCATCCAGAGAAACCATGTAATAAATGAAGTTGTGCGTGTGTGTGATTGTCTTCATGAGGATGTTAAGTCTTTGCCTGTTGGGATAAGCAAGTAGCTCTCTTTACTGCATTGATTTATGTGAAAGTGGGGGCTAGAAGATTGAGAAACAGTTAGCCTTCCCTGGTGCAAAAGACAGGATATTAATGCCTCACCAGACCTTCTGCCACAGGATTCTTTAGCTTTCCTATGGCAAATGATACATTACTGTTTGGGTGTGATTGGCATTGCCATGGGGCACCATAAATTACACAAGTTATACTTATGTAAGTTTAAAAGTGAAAAAAAAATTTCTCAAACTAATTATTAGAACAAGGACACCAGTGAATTAGTTTCTTGTAGTGTAAATTGAAGATATTTTATGCTGTGAACTATTGAACAAAAAATGGGTAATAAGTTGTCAAATGAGAATACCTAACATGTAGTTTATGAGACTAGACAAGCACCTTTCCTTATATCATGCATTTGTGTCAGCTTACATATCCTGTGCTAATTTTAAGGTAAAGTGGATTCATATTAATACATTTCTATATTCCTCCATAACAGTTCATAAAGTAGATAATACAAGAATACTAGGTGGCCAAACAGAATGAACTACTTAGACATGAACTATTTATACATTACATTCAGTTCAGTGAAAGTTGATAAATAACATTTCTTATGTGTATGTCACTAAAATATCACCTAGTTTGTATAGTACTTTTTAAATACATTAGTAATTACTATAAAGCTAAACTTTATTGTCCTATTTTATGGATTATTATAAGTGTAAAACAGCTTGCTTCAGCTTTAAAAAAAACTGAGAAAATTTTTCTGACTAGTGAAAATAAAATGAACAACAAAGCAGTTGGAATGTTTCATTATATGGATATTTTGGTCATACATTTTTACTAAACTGCAGCAGCAGCGATAGTTTCTTAAGCTGGGGATTTTGTGATCTACTTACCGATTTATGCACAGAAAAGATATTAAGTGTATTGCAAACATACTTATGTACATATATTAGAGGGTGCTAATAGAAGAAAAAAAGGAAATAAGATCTGAAGAAATTGTTACTTTTTTATACTTCTATCTTAGGCATATAAAAATTATACATTTACTATTTCCAAGTTACTTCTTCCCTGTTACTTACTGTTGGAATGTGGTGGTGAAACTTTAGAGATGTATCCTTCTTTTCAGTGCTCGTGTCTTCTCAGATCACTTGGTCTTTACATTATTCTCCTCATGGAGTTTCCCAGAAAGCACTTCCTTATACTGCGCCTTATGTTATCCTCTGCTTCAAGGACAGAGAACTATCTGAAATAAAGGAACTGGGCTTTCTTTTTTTCTTCTTCTTTTTTTGTGAGACAGAATCTAGCTCTGTTGCCCAGGCTGGAATACACTGGCGTGATCTAAGCTTGCTGCAACCTCTACATCCCGGTTCAAGTGATTCTCCTGTCTCAGCCTCCTGAGTAGCTAGTGGTACAGGCATGCACCACCATGCCCAGCTAATTTTTGTATTTTTAATAGAGATGAAATTTCTCCATGTTGGCCAGGCTAGTCTCGATCTCCTGACCTCAAACCTTACATGATCCACCCGCCTCGGCCTCCCAAAGTGCTGGGATTATAGGTTGGAGCCACTACACCCAGCCACAACTATTTAGTTCTTTACAAGAAATTTTGTAAGAAAATAAGATTTGCTCTTTCAAATTTGTGTTAGTTTAAGTATTTTCCATATAGAATGGAAAGTGATAGAATATTCAGAGAGCATTTATACAACATGAATTTCAAAAACCATTTAGACATATGACAGCTTAGTGAGCTAAACTGAGGCTGGAAATGTTTAAAAATGTAAAAATTATAATGTATAAAAATTGTGAATATAATACATGGAGCGTTTAAAGTAAGATGAGGAATTATTTTACCTATATTGCTGGAATAATTGGTTAATTATTTAGGAAAAATAAACTTAGATTTCTACCATAGTTTCTATACAAAAATAAATTACAAGAGAATTATTTAAATTTAAAAAATAAAACTATAACAGAAGTTGAAGAAATGGGGAAGTATGTATGTATATATTTAGGAAAAGTTTTCTGAGCAACAAAAAAAAGAGATCAATTTGCAATTTTAGGTCTATAAATTTAAAGCATAATTAAAATGAAGTGCAAATAAAAACCTGGGGGCAAAAATATTTATAGCATATGATGGACAAGGGGTTAATACCATTAATATATTAAAAAACATCACAAGCCAATTAGAAAAAAAAAGATTATCACATCGACTTAAAAAATTAAAAGGTAAATTATAAAAGAAAACAGCCAATAATTATAAAAAGCATTTAGCTGTACTATTGATCAAAGATAAGAAGTAAACAAAAATACACCAGTTATAGAGTTTTGAGAATATAGTAACATTGAGATGCTAATATGTTTATAGTTGTGTGCCTCTCTGGAAAACAATTTTTAAATAGGTATATGTATCCTTTTATCATTACTACATTTACATATAGGATGAATAATAGTATTTACTATTATAGGGCTTTAGGGAAGGTTAGATGCATGTATAAGATTACTGTTATTATTTCAAATTTACAGTTAAAGAAACAGGCCCAGTAAGTTTATGTGACTTGTTCAGGGCTGATTAGTTCTGTAAGAAAGCATAAATTGGAACAATTTCTTTCTGTCTGCAAGGATTATGGCTGATTTTTTACGATTTTTTGGTCTGTATTTTCAAAATTTTTGGCACTGAACTTCAAAAACAGTGTTTTTTATAATAAGAGATGAACAGAGACACTGAAATATTCCATCCTTTTTAATGGTTGTTACTCATTAAAGGACATACCATTTATCTACAGATTTTTTCTCGATGCATAAAAATAAGATGAATAACTTTTAAACTTTAGTGTGTTTAGAGTGTATATTCTCACCAAGTAGATATTATTTTCAGTTAATTGAACTTTAATCATAACTGTACTTGGGACATATATTTTCATGTCCACATAACATAAAAAACAAAATTAATCAAATATAATCTTAATATGAAAATTTTAAAGTTATACATCTCCATCTTGTAATTGTGTTTTTATTTGCAGATGGAGAACATCATTGCAACAGTAAGAGATTCTAACCTCAAGCTGACACTTGCTTTCGGAATAGGAATGCATCATGCTGGACTACATGAGAGGGATCGAAAAACAGTGGAGGAACTATTTGTAAACTGCAAAGTTCAGGTACTTTTTTTCCTCCAATGAACACATATTTAAATGTAACTTAAAAGTTATATTTTACTTAAATATAAGATATTTTATTTTGCTTTTTAGGTTCTTATTGCTACAAGCACATTAGCCTGGGGTGTAAACTTTCCAGCTCATTTAGTGATTATTAAGGGAACAGAATACTATGATGGAAAAACAAGACGTTATGTGGATTTTCCCATTACAGGTAATTTTCTTAAATTCACAGAAATACATGAAGCTCTATTTTACCCTTAGTAAATTTGAATTTGAATAAGTAATAATTTGAATTTCCACAAATTAAACTTTTGAGAATTGGTCACATTTAAACAGATGATAAGCAATTATAGACTTTTTGTTTCCAGTTAAAATATTATACAAAATACTGCTGCTGTATTTACTTTTACTTACACAAAAGTAGGAAAATAATAAGTGGCTTAAAGTACTTATTATCAAGCAACTAAAGTTGGTTTCAAATTTATAAATAGATAAAAGTACTTCTTAGGAGCTAGTAGTGAAGTTTCTTCGTAAGTTATGAGTAAGTATTACTTTGCTTAATTTTAAATATATTTCACTAGAAATGATACCTCCATGGGATTTCCAGAACCAAAGTGTTTGTTGCTGTAACTTATGCATGAAGACTCTATTAAGATACTTTAAAACATGATAAAAGCATTTTCAGTGAGTTTGAAAAGGGAAATAAACTCAATGTATATTTTCACTAAATGAATGCATGTAAAAGCTATATCATTTCTAAATCATTAGTTACCTCAGAGAGTTATGTAGGCTAAAAGGAAGAAATATTATACTGGGGTGCAGGGAGGACAAGGCCTAAATTGGTTCATTATTCACGGGGAAAATAACCAAATGACTCTGCTGGAAAGATTTTTGTATATATATTTTATTTTTTACTTTTTCTTATTTAATTAAAATAATATCTATTAAACAACATTTTAAAGCATTCCACTAAAGGGAATTTTCATCTTTAAATCTATAAATGTTAAGAAAGACCCTTTCGAGGACTCAGTTTTTCATCATAGTTACGTAACTTGCTTATTTAATTATCAACTTTCTGAGTGAATTACATTAATTTAGGGAACTCAATATAGTAATAACCATCAACATAGCAAACATATTATGAAAATAATCTGTTTCTTTTGTTGATTATAGAAGCCTTCCATAATCAGTAAATATACCTTGTGCTCTGTGCCACATTGTAGAAATCTCTTTGTTCTCTCTTTTAAAGATGTCCTCCAGATGATGGGGCGTGCTGGGAGGCCGCAGTTTGATGACCAAGGCAAAGCTGTAATTCTAGTTCATGACATAAAGAAAGACTTTTATAAAAAATTTCTTTATGAACCTTTCCCAGTAGAATCAAGGTAAATCTTAATTAAATTAGTTTAAGTGGATGTATTTCATCACAAGTTAGTGTTTTTCTGGTTATATTTTATTATATAAAAATCAGTAAAACAGGTAGCTTAAAAGAATTTAATATAATGTGAAACAATATAATTATCACTTTATGACAATATTCAGTTATAATTTAAATGTTAAAAATAACTTTTTAAAATAAGCAGTATAGTACAGTGTTCAGTCACATTGGCTATGAAGCCAGATGACCTGGGTGAAAATCTGAGCTCTACCATTTACTTGCTTGATCTTGAGCAAGTTAGTTAACTCCTTATTGCCTTATTGTACCTATTGTAAAATGGAGATGGTAGCAAGACCAGCTATCTCATAGAGTATTAATAATGATCAAATGCATAACGCTTAGAACAGTGTCTATCACATAATAAACCTTTAATAAAGTATTAGTTTGGTGAGGGTTTTCATAGTATGGTTATACCGTTAATAAATAAATATCCAAAATAAGGGAACACGTAATTAATGATTTAGGCTGCTGGCTTATTTGAGAATCATCCTGTACCTCTTTTGGGACCCAGTAACCACTACCCCTTTCACAAAGTGTTCTCTTGTATTCTCAGCTGAAAATAACCTTTCTTCCCTCAGATTTTTGTATTTTTCACTTATAAACACTTACCACTTTCTACCTTTTATCATAGTCCTTTTCTATATATTGGATCTCCTTTACCATATTCTAACTGCATTGAAGACAAAACATCTGATTCATCCTGTGTATAGTTATTGGTTCTTTTTAATTTTTTATAAGTGCAAATAATGTTGATTTTTAAAACTTAGAAAGTCAGCCAGGCACAGTGGCTTTCACCTGTAATCCTAGCACTTTGGAAGGCTGAGGCAGAATTGCCTGAAGCCAGGAGTTTGAGACCAGCCTGGATAACATAGATAGATCCTGTTTCTACAAAAAAGTAAAAATAAAAAAATTAGCCAGGCATGGTGTTTCATGTATGTGGTCCTGAGGCAGCAGGAGGATTGCTAGATCCCAGGAGTTTGAGGTACGGTGTGCTGCAACGCCACTGCACTCTAATTTGAGCAACAGGGTGAGACCCTATCTGCAGAAAAACAAAAGGAAAAGAAAAAAATATTAGTAATCTAAGTACTGATCTCAAGAATTTAGGAAAAAAATAGCGAATTGAACTCAAAGAAAGAAAAAGATAAAGATAAAAGTAAGAATTAATAAACTGAAAATAAACATAACTAGAGAAAAATCAGCAACACCAAAAGTTGGTTCTTTTAGAAGGATGAATAAAATTGATAAATTTTTTAGTGTAAGTATAAGGAATGGAAAAATACCACGGACTGGAGTAATAATAGGATATTAACAACATAATGCAAATAATGTTTAAAATTTACATCAAATAGTAAAATTTCTTTTAAAAATCTAAGTAGTCTTTCATCTATCAAAGCAACTGAATCTGAAATTTAAAATCTTTTAGAAAGAAGTCTTCTGACCCAGAAGCTTCAATGGTGAATTCTTCATAACATTTAAGGGTGAAATAGCATCAATTGTACACAATCTCCTCCTAGTCTTAGAAAAGGGAAGAATACTTGCAGCTTGTTTTATGAGACCAGAACAACTTGGATAGCAAAACCTGATAAGAAATTTACGAGACGGGAATGTAACAAACGTCTCTCATTAATATAAATGTAGAACTCCTAAACAGATAATAGTTAATCAAATCAAGCAATGTATAAAAAGATAATATATTACTACTACATGCAGTTTGTTCTATAAATGCAAAGATGATTATTTGAAAAATGAGTGAATATAATTCACCATATGAACAAGAATGAGAAAAATTATATAATCATTTCATAAATGTAAAAAAATTGATGAAATTCCATACCTATTTATAATAAAACTGTTAGCAAGCAGGAGTATGAGGGAATATTCTCTAATCTGATAAAGAATATCTACAAAAAATCTATATCAAGCATCATAATTTATAAGAAGATATTGAAAGCTTTCCCTTTGAGATAGGGAATGATGTAGGGATTTTGCTTTCACTTCTTCCAGTAAGCATTGAGCCACAGGCCCAAACCACTGCAGTAAGGTAGCAAAAATAAATGGAAGTCCAAATACTCTTTTGAGAAGAAAGTGACTAGAAAAGCACAACAGGAGGGCTTCTGAGACACTTTCAATGCTTGATGTTGGTGTTGATTACACAACTGTGTTCAAATTGTAAGAATTAATTATGTTGTACCTATATAATTTATGTAATTTTATCTGTGTATACTTCAGTAAAAAGTTAACTAATTTTTTGTTTTGTACCTTGATATGACCATTATTATTTTATATATTACATAGTATTTCATAGTTTATTCATTTCTCTATTAATGTACACTTAGAGAATTTCCAGTTTTCTCCTCTTGTGTATAACATTGCAGTGAAAGATTTTCTTTCCTATTCTCACATGTAAATGTTTCTCTAGCAGATCATAATGAAAAAGTGAAATTGCTGGTTCATAGTGATTGTTCAAATAGATATTACAAATTTGATCTCAAAATTGACTGTACCAATTTATAGTCTGCAACTAGTGACCTGAGACTAACATAGCAACTTTTTAAAATTTAGCTTATTATAACCAGTTTCTCATGTCCTTTGCAAAAACTATTTTTAATACCTGCATATTTTTCCATGAATTATATTTTTACTTAGCTTTTTCTTTTGTTGAACGTTGCTTCCTTTTTTATATTTAACATAAGAAACTAAGCTGAACATTTTGTTATACCAGTCTTTCAACACATCTGATTATCTTTGTATACTCTACAACACCTAATATATAATGTCTTATATGACTAGGGACTTTAATATATACAAATTAATGAAGAGAATATATTTGCTCACTCTTCTGTTCTAAATAGCATCTCTTTCATGTCAACTCTCCTTTAATCTGCCTCAGTACTTATTCCATACTTACTCCATGCCCCGTACTTGTGCTCTTCCTTGCTCTGCAAGATATCCCTTCTGTTGCCTGCCCTTACTCTACCTCTCGTGGCTGTCATCATCTCCTGAAAGTCAGTAGCTTTCTTTTTGTCAGTTTGTATTCATTTTACATCTAGCAATTTATTTTCCAAAAATGATTGGTAGTGATAAGTGCCATTTATTGAGTACATACCATGTGACAGACACTAGTGATTGCTTTGAGCAAATTACTACTACTGTTAACTTAATCTGGAAAAATGTTATTATAGTACTTTTGTGACATTCTCTCTAGCCCACTTTTTATTCACATTTAAATGAAAATTATAAAATACTTTTTTAGAAGAAAATGAGAACACATATATGTACTGGTGAATAATATGGGTTCACCTGAGTTCATGATACTAAGTGATTTATAGACTCATGATTAAAGTACATTGAAACCAAATTCCCACTAAATAATTTGGAATGAATTATTTATAAAGTATACAAAATTATATACTAAATTTTAAGTTATATAAAACAAATTTGTTTTTATCTTAGAACATAAAATCTGAATCTTGACTATGTGAGATAAATTTAAGTGTTTTCAGTTTAATGCTCTTGTATGTCTCCCATGTCTTGTTCACTATACAGTTTATTAGGAGTGCTCTCTGACCACTTAAATGCAGAGATTGCTGGTGGTACAATTACATCTAAGCAAGATGCATTGGATTATATCACCTGGACTTACTTTTTCCGGCGTCTTATCATGAATCCCAGGTAAGTGCAAGGGCAGTTATATACCTTTCTGTTTTGCCCTGAAATAAGATATATTTGAAAGTAATAAACTCCAAATTAAGGTACATACAAAAAAGGCAGAACTTTGGAGATTCTAGGTATATAAATTTGTCTAAAGAATCAGATTATATCGCTGGTATCACAGTATATTAAAATATCAATAATTATATGCATTTGTTACTTAACCTATTTTAATTACCTTAAGCCATCCTGAGGAATTTGCTGTGTAGTTGAGACATGAGGTAACTGAAGTCATTAAGAAGTGTGCTAAACTACATGACAGTGACTGACTTAGATGTAGTTGTAATTCAGAAAAGAGTGAGGCTTGTGAAATTATAGGTGGAAAAAAATTGTGGGACATTTAGAAGAGTTAATAAGAAGATTGCAAGAGAAAATAAAATTGAGGCACGGTAGAGTGTCACTCCAGACAATATGTTAGATCTTCATTCAGCACTTACTGTTTTTCAGATGGTAAACTAAACACTGAGATGTAAAAATGAGTACACGACTCCCTGTTTTTTAAGGGCTGATCTGTAGTGTGGGAAAAACACATAGAAGTCATTACAATGAAAATTATAAATCCTCTAATAGAATGATATTTAAGCCTATGAGAGTGACAGCTTCACAGAAAAGGTGACACTTCATCCAAATCTTGAATCAGGAACAGGAGTAGAAAAGGCAAAAGGCACTTGAGGCAGAATTAAATTATGTGGGCAAAAATCCTCTGGGTTTGAAAGAGTCATAAGTGTTTAGAGAATATGAAAAAGTTTAATGTAGCCAGAACCTAAGGAGAAGGGAGACAAGATTGTCTTGACTAGAAAGTGGGCCAAGAACCAGAGGCTACAAGGCCCTTATGCTGTGCTAAGGAGTTTGCATCTGATCCTAGAGGCTATGGAGAGCTTTTTTAAACATGGATTAACATTACCAAATTAGGTTTTGTTTTGTTAAATATTTGTTGCACTATGGTAGGAAGTGAACTGGGATGGAAAGACCATTACAGCAGGAAGACCAGTTAGGAAGCTACTGAATAATAGGGAAAAGATAATGAGGACCTTAGATACAGAGTGAATGGAGGAAGGGTCAGTTTTAAGGGACGTTCCAGATGTAAGTAAAAGAAAATATGAAACCATTGTAAAGTCTTAGAGAAGTCATGATGAAAATGTTCTTACTAAATCTTACCTACTAATACCTTAAGAAGTTTCTTTTCAGCCAACATTTTAACTTACTTAGATAGGAGTTTGAGAATATGGTGACATTTTGCCCAGTTCCCTCCGCTGTTAAGGTTGTCTGGGTTAGATACTAAATATTATTTGAGAACATAGCTGCAAAATTAGTGAAATAGCCATCCAGAACTGCACATTTACCACAGCAAACAAACACATTACAGGATTAGAATTGTGGAATAGACTTTACATTTATTCTAGCCCAATCTTCTTGTTTGATATTGAAGATATGGAAGCTGGAAGCTTAAAATCACTTGTTCTAGGTCCCATTACCATTTCTTGATAAAGCCAGATCTTACGAAGCCAGGTTTTCTGACTCGTAATCTACAACTCTGTGTGTGTGTGTGTGTGTGTGTGTGTGTGTCTGTGTGTGTCTGTGTGTCTGTAGATGGGAGTTGGCATGTAACTGTAGATATATTTATCATTTCTATCACATAAGAATCAAGGCATTTAGTGTGACAGAAAGAGCTTTGGGCTTGGAATCAACACGCTGATTCTTGTTTCCTAACTGTCCTTTACTAATGGTGTGAGTCTGAGTCACTTTACTTCTCTGAGCTAGATGTTCTTCATCTGGAAAGTAACAAATAGCCTCCCTCCTTCAATGGGTCATATTGAGAATTACGTAAATGAATTAAAGCCATTCTAATTCTGTATTAATTATGAAGAATATAATGTTGATTTTGAGCTGTTCTTCTGAACTCCCTGTCAGTTGCTTTACTTCTATACCATCCTAAAGAGTCTAGTTTAGAGACTAAGAACCTAGTCATTTTAGTCAGTTTGTCTAATTAGCACACAGAGACATAATTCTCTGAGGCCAATTTAGTACTTTAGCAAATGGTAGTTCCTTACTGAATCCACAGATACATTGCCCTTTGTGTGTATATCTCCTTTTTAAAAATTTTTTTAATCGTTGAACTTTCTATTTTAAATTGCAAAAAAAAACCACAAAAATAGTACAAAGAAGCACTGTATACCTTTTAACCAGCTTCCCCGTGTTAACATCTTACATGACATGTATAATTATCAAAATCAGGAAATTAACATTTATACAATACTATGGGCTTTATTCAGATTTCACCAATTGTTCCGCTAATGTCCCTTTTCTGTACAAGATCCAGTTTAATACCCTGAGTACCCTGTCTAGTTCACTCTAGTCTGTGATATTTCCCCAGTCTTCTTTGTCTATCATAACCTTGACATTTTTGAAGAGAACTGGCCAATTGTTTTGTAGAATGCCCTTCAATTTGGCTTTTGCTGGTTTCCTCATCACTAAATTCAATTATGTCTATTTAGCAAGAATATTACAGAAATGATATTGTGTTCTTCTCAGGACATAATATTAAAAGGTTCTTCTCTGCCAGTCCTATCTATATTTAAAATATCACCTTGTATGTGAAAGACCCTAAAATATGTGGTTATAATCTGCTCTCTATCAAGTTACAATTTTATTTCTCCAGCCTTCTGAATATTGCCACATGGCCTTCCTGCCGTCATTTCACTTTAACATGTCCAGAACTGAATTAATCATATTACTCTCAAAATCTTTCTCTACTCTAACTTTCTTACTTTTGTTAATATTATCACTGCATCTGTTTACTTTGACTTAAAACCCCAAATTTACTTTTTTGATCTTCCCTCTCCTTTGCTTCCATAGTTCTGTAATTGCTTAACCTGCTTTTAGTCTTTCAATTTTGCCTACTTTGTAAACTGTCAGATAGTATCGATCAGAAATTAAATGTATTATATAGGGGTTGGGAACTAGATAAGGTTTAGTTAGTAGACATAGAATGCAGTAAAACTTTAAATTAAGATAATGAGTAGGAAACTGTCCAGTGTTTACATTTTTTTCAACCATGAGAGTGAGATGAGCCAGGAGAACAGTTGGAGACACGGGTCGGAATAGGGGTCCCACACACAGGGAGATGGGTAGGTATGACTCCCTGTTGCTCTGGTTACAAACTGCCTTCTATTTTATAATATTATGGTGAGAAAATTCACATGAAACTGTAATAAACAGTAGTAATGAAAGACAGAACAGGAAGTTTGGGTACACTTATCACAGTAGAAAAAAGATGAAATCTCAAGAGGTTCATAAATTACAGAGATTATAGTGAGCCTCTGATCCAGAGAACCTCTTGGGTATTAGCAATTTAGGATGTCTCCTGCTCACACATGGTTGTAGTCAGTGTAGTCCATGTAAATAAATGAGTATTCTTTAATTCACACCTCTTTATATATAGGAAATTTGCGGGCTGAAAGTCAGAAGGGTAAATTATCTTCATGCATTGACTAAGAACTCTTATTAGTTGTGGCAGCTGCTTTCCCTCTCATCTTGCTGCCCCAAAAAGATGGTTGAGTATCTCCCCCGCACCATCCAAGGGGCTAGTGTAGATCAAAGGAGATACTAACCCACACCATCTACATAAGAGGTTCCTCTCACTTTTGTGCTTTTGCTGTCACTCTTCTTGCCTGCAGTACCCTCCTTAGCCCTTACAGCTAGCCAAGTCTTAACAGTCTTAAAAGTCCAGTCAATATTGATAAATGTAGCTTCTATTGATTTTCAAAAGTAACAGCTTATCCACTCTTGACCATTCATATTTCATGTGCTAGTTCCTTCAGTAGCCACCTATACATATGTTGAGTTACCTGTCATTATTATTCTGAAGTAGAATCCTATGCCCAAGCTGTTGCCATGTAAGTTCATAAATGTAGAATAGGTACAGCAATAATTTGTTTTTCAGAAAAAGCTGATTAGCAACTATTAGTTTCTACTGGAAGGTAGTAGCAACATAAGTAATGACTTCTAGCCTCAAAAATCATAAAATTTACTTAAAATTATAAAGTATAAGCATTTAAAAATGAATTTTTTTATTTCTTAATTCTGTAAACATTAATGAGTACCTACTATGTTCCAGGCATCACTCTAGCCACTTTGAAGATGTATTAGTAAACTAAACAAAAACTTTTGCTGTCCTGGCACTCACGTTCTTTTAACAGAGACAGTAGATTTTAATATTATTAAAAGATAATAGATGTTTAGAAGGAAAACAGGATAAGGAAGAGTGGGAGAGCCAGAAGGTGACCTGGGGGGAGATGGGAGATTACAATACTGTATTAAAAAGAAGGTCAGGGTGGGCCTCATTAAGGGTGCTGATATTTCAGGCAAAACTTGAAAGAGGTAAGAAAGTCGGCCACTTTCTAGGAAATAACATTTCAGACCAAGGGAACAAGAGAGATTCTAAGGCTAGCGTGTCTGGTGTATTCAAGGAATAACAAGGAAAAGATGTGGCTGAAGTAGAATAAGTGCAAGCAGGAAAGTAACAGGAGATGAGGTTGGGGATGTGGAGGGCCAGTAGTGATACAGGGCATGCATGGGTGGTCTTAGAAACTATGGTGAGGATTTTGACTTTCATTCTGGATGAAACAGGAACCATTGCAGAGTTTTGAGCAGGGGACAGACAGGATCTACTTATGCTATAAGTCAGGTCAACTATAATAATAACTATTGTAAATTATTTAAACTTCCCTGTTGTAAAAGAGAAATTCTTAGATTCATTCAAACATGATTGATATAGAAAAGCTGAAAATTAAGGATTGGCAGAAGATGTAAAGGAGAAAAAGAGAAAACAGCAGCTGCAGAATTAAAATCGTACAAAACCAAATTCGAGGCAAAAAAATACAAAGGACAGAGAAGAATGGATCATATTGGTAACAAACACAATCACTAGAAGGTTATGGTAGTTTACATATTTTCAGAGAACTAAAAATAACATCAGGTATATAAAGCAAAAACAGAAATTCAATTAAAATTATAGCCCAACTAAATTAGTCATGTTAGGAGACTTTAACACATCAAAAGGTAAGTATTTCATAAAAAAGGAGGATTTAAATAATAATACCCTTGAATTTGTATCTATAGTATCTTTGTACATATGCCTCTAATGAAATATCATTACTTGCAAACACTAATGGAAGATTTGTTTTGAAAAATTTACCATGAAGTAGACCACGAAGAACATCTCAACATAGAGATCATAAGGCTACATTCTCATTGTGTAATATAATAAAACCAGAAATAAAAATAAAAGGGCTGGCAAAAAAATTTAACTGCTTGGGATTATAAAACTTTTATTCTAGTAAAAGATGAAATCAAAACAAAAGGTTTAGGCCACAGCTATACAAAAATAAAAATGTAATGTAATAAAACAATGAATTTAAACCAAAGCACAATTCTAAGGAATATTTATATCTTTACAGACCTAATAAAAAATGTGAATGCTTAAAAATAAAATAACCAAGCATTTATCTTAAGAAACTAGATGCAAAACAATAGCAAAACATAAATATAGGCAAGAAGTTTATAAAATTGAAAATTGGAATTAATAAGGTTGTAAACAAAAATCTGCATTGATAGTATTTATTGGGTGTCTACTATATTTGAAATGCTGTTTCAGGAGCTTAACTCATTTAGTACTGTTATGATCCCCATTTTATAAATAAAGGAAGCACAGGGAGATTAAGCAACTTGTTCCCAGTACCACAGCTCCCAAGTGACAAGAGGCAACACTGGGATTCCATACCATTCTCCATCACTGTGCTCATTGTCAGGTCCACATTCCCTGTCCACTTCTCTTTTCAGTGCTATGCTGAACACTGCGTTCTTTATGGAAACTCTGCCATACTCATTCAAATGGCCCTTTTTTATTTGATGCCCCCAAAAAAACAAATTGTCAGTTTTAATATCTAAATCTTCACATCTAGATAAAAATGGAAAAATGTGCCTAAGTAAATTTTAACAATTTATATATTTTACTTAGCTGTAGTCAAGCTCTGCCACCTTCTTTTTTGATTGACTCTTTTTTAAAATAATGCTGCTATAAATATTTGTGAGATTTTGTGTGAACATAAATTTTCTTTTAAAAAATTTTAACTGATAATTATGGTGTACAATGTACTGTTTCAAAATATGTATATATTGTGAAATGAACAAATCAGGCTAATTAACATATTGATCACCTCACATGCTTATCATTTCTTTGTAGCAAGAACATTTTAAATCTACTCTTTTTAGTAATTTTGGATTACACAATACGTTATTATTAACGATAGTTACCATGCTGTGCAGTGCATCACCAGAACTTATTCCTCCTGTCTAACTGAAACTTTATGCCCTTTGACCAGTTGCCCCTTTGCTTGCATGGCCTTCCCAACCCGCATGACCTCTAATAACTGACATTCTACTCTGTACTTCTATGAGTTTGACTTTTTTAGATTCTACATATAAGTGAGATCATACAGTATTTGTCTTTCCATACTACCTACCTTATTTCACTAGGCATAACGCCCTCTAGATTCCTCCCCCTATAGATTCATCTGTGTTGTGACTAATATAGAATTTCCTTCTTTTTTTAAGTATTCCGTTGTGTATATATGTACCATATTTTTCAAATCCATTCAAATATCCATTGATGGGCACTTTATGTTGTTTCCATATCTTGGCTACTGTGAATAATGCTGCAATGAACATAGGAGTGCAGACGTCTCTTCAACATACTGATTTCAATTCCTTTGGGCATATACCCAGAACTGGGATTGCTGTATCATATGCTAGATCTATTTTTAGATTTTTAGGAACTTCCATACTGTTTTCCAAAGAGGCTGTGCTAATAATGTACATTCTTAGCAGCAGGATTCCCTTTTCTCCACATTCTCGTCATTGGCCCTTGCTTGTATCTTTTTATTATTGTCTATGTTAAAATCACTTTTCCCAAAAGCTGGAAGCAAACCAAGGCACAGGAAACTGGTAAATTTTTCCCACTGATTTTTAGATCTGATAAAAATTTTTTAAATGCTAAATTAATTGTCTCAAATGAAAAACTTATGTGTAGTTTTAATTTTTCATCCAGTACCATAAATTGAGATTTAACTTTTCTTGGGAAGGAAGAATATGTATGCATGCATGTGTGTGTAACAAAGAGACTGAGGTTTACTTAAAAATAGAAAAGAAAGACCATTTTTATAATATAGTCATATATAGGTAAGGAACTACGACCTCATATTCCAGCTCCCTTCAGTTAATCATACTACTATAAAGTCCTCACCACAGCACACCAAAAGTAAAACTTGTATTGACAAAGATTTCAACCACTGTTCCTGAGTTGGTCACTATATGTCTATTTATATTCTTGTTTGTGTATATTATGTATATATGCAAATATATATGCATATAAAGATAATTATGTTAATAGATATGGACACATATATATATATAACATAGGCACACATTAACTTGTTCAAATGAATATAAACACATGTACTGGTGCTTTCATAAAATATAATATATTCCAAATTGAGTTCTGGATTCAATTTGTATGTTCAGTTTTACTCTGTCTTCCCCTGAGAAAGCTTTTAAATATATCTGGGGCAAAAATGTTGTGGTAGTTTCAGCTGTTCCTGCAACCACTTTCGCTATTTGTGTCATTATTATTGCTGCATAATCTGAACATAAAAAAACATGGTGCTGTAACAAATGACTTCCCACTGCTGACAGTTATAGCAGCAGCATTTCAATACTGATGAAAAATTTCCCAGCAAGATATCTGGCCAGGTTTACATAAACCAAACAGGAAATGGCTGCCACTATTCACATTAAATCCAAACCATTTGGTGTAACTTTATCTGTGTTTTACATTAATATAAAACCTCTTTCATTCTCAACTGGTGAAATTTCATCAGTATTAAGATTTGAAAAAGTAACTTGAGATTTCTTATGTAGTATTCTTGTTTGTCCTTTGATAAGATCTTTTAAAGGTAATTGTTGAAAAGTTTTTTAGTTTTTGATTCTTTAAATTTTATGAACTTTGTAAATTTTTATGATAGGGAGAGTTTTGTTACTACTTTTTCCCAATGGACTGCTAATAGAAGTTAGCTTGTGTAGCCCATGTGCTAGATGCTGTCAGTATCAAACTGCCTTTGACTTTCACACCTCTCAGGGGACTAGTAATTGTTGTGTTCAAACAGCCTGTAATTGTGATCCCGCTGGCTTTCTCAGTACGCTTCTGGCTATTAGAATCATTAAACAACTCAGCACCTGTTAACAGCATTGTAAATATTCAACCCTGCTTGTGTGCAGGTTGAGTCCAATATAGAGAAATCTTACAGAGCTCAGTCTCATAAATTAGAGCTTCTGACAAGTCAATTATTGTGAAACTGGGTTTCTCTGTGAAATAAATGAAATAGCATGCTGACAAAAAGGTAGGCTGTCTGTTTATGGCAAAGAGAAGATAATGACTTGATGATTCAATGCAGTGAACATGAAACTACATTTTATCCTTTACCCATAATTAAACAGTTGTGAAATGTTTGTGTTTAAATAACCAGTAAATTACAAATTTTGTACTGTGGAGAGTGCAATATGAAAACAGACCTTTTTACTTAGCTGTTGCATGCTTTTTCAAGTTAGTAAAGTGATTATTAAAATTAATGACATGTAATGTTTTAAGCTAAATGCTTATAATTGTTCAGGCTAGAAGTTGCACAGTAACTAAAAAAAAGTTCACCTCATAGAAGTAAAGGCTATGTTATGCTACTAATAGAGATCATATAAATCTGTAGTCTATCCCTTATATTAACTCCCAGAATTTTATGTAACCTAAAAAACTTCATTTACATTTAAATTATTTTACAGTGTCTCACAAATTGTATATCTAATTTAGATGTAACAATACCTTACTTTTATAAGGATTTGAAGATATTTTAAATGCCCTTAGAACCTCAGTCCAAATGTTGACAAAGAATAGTATTTGGTAAAGATCCGTGAAGTTCAATTTACTTGAATTGAATTTTGTGTTTCTTCTGTTATGCAAGTCAATAAGAATGTTGGTAACCACATTTAGAAAAAAAAAAAAACTGTATTAAGAATAAATAACAATGAAATGTGTATGTTTTCTGCACAAAGAAATGTGAACTTTTAGCAAGTTAGATTATGAGTAATATTTTAGTGGAGTCATCATATAATTTATTGTAATCTCAGCAACATCATTTAGGTTGATTTTTCTTTTTTTTTTGGCAATGTACTTTAAATGTTTAAGCAATATTTACTCTGACTGTATTTTATCTGGATGAAAACCACAAATTTGTCTTTAAAAAGTCCCAATACACTTAAATAAACAGACTTTAGGCGGGATATTAATCCATTGAAATATACTTTGTAAAACATATTAAACAAATTAAAGCAAATACAGTAAATAAAATAAGATAAATATTTAAAAGAACCTGTAATTTTTTTCAAGGTAAGTTTTTTTGATTGATAGTTTTAAGTGTTATTTGTAAATGCACCAAATTTATTCATTAAAGCATAAAATAATAAAGTTGGCATCCCAGTTATATATAGGACAATGGCTTATGGTAATCAGTAACAGCATCCATTAGTTTTCTAATGACCTAGTAAATGTATAGATAAAAGTAGAATTTTAGTTTTTTTGTATTTCACAGTAATATTTTCAAAATACCTTCTTTCTGTAATGTCAGTTACATAAAGAATTGTTTGTTCCAAGATCAAGGCAGACAGATTTGGTTAGTTTGATTCTTACTCTACAAATCGTACTACTTAGTATCCTGGGCACATTTTTACTAGTGTTTTCAATTTAGAAATAACTTTATCAGTTATGCATTAGTCCTGACAGCTAAAAATGGTATTGGAAAATTTATAGACTTAGCAAGCCAAAAGAATGTGAAATACAAAGTAAGCACTTATGTTGCAGAAAGTTTGACTGATGAATTTCTTTTCTTGGGAAACAATGAAAGAGAAAAAATATTTTAAAAATTTGGAATGACTTTGGATATTTGTATCTTTTATATGGCTTGAATGTCCAGAATTTTTATTTTCACCTCTAAAGCAGAAGACATTATTCTAACTAAATACTCCTCCTTAGTCATTTTCCAAAAGAAAAGAAATATTTTATAGTGGTTAATAATTTTGGTTTTTCACTTCCATAGTTATACATAAATTTGAACATTTTGTTTAAATTAATGACAGCACTAGGTTTAGTACTTATTTATCTCTTAATTGATTAATATTGCTTTATTTTGGTCCATGCCAAGAGCTTTTCTAGAAAAAACAGTAACTTTTCGATAGATAAAATTAAAGTAACTATTCCTTTTTAATGAAAGGTATTTTCCCAAATAAATTCCAATAGTGCCTTACTATAATAATTTTTATGTAATGGAGCCTCTCGTATTTGGGTGTACCTAGCCATTTGCACTAACTTTTCTTTCTAATGAAAATATGTCCTGACATTATTAGTCCTGCTTTGTGTATTTTTAAATTTTTTTTATAATTTACTGACCCCAGGTCTCTTCCTTTGAAGAATGAAAAATATCACAAAAATTGTCATCTAGATAGTATTCTCCATTGCTCTCAAGTTGTGGCTTTCTTTAGTCCTCTCCCATTTGAAATTGTTAGCACCCTTTTCCCAGACTATGAATATTCCCTTCCTAATCCTATACAGATATAAAACCATCATGATGGGGTCTTACGGATGAGAACCTGTTCTCTAAGACTACTTTCCACTGCCATTCTTTGATGTGGATGGGGAAAAGCAAGGTAGGGCATATAAATTACTCATTCTGATTAGGATACAGGGTTCACCTAGCAGGAATTAGGGAACTGCCAAGATTGTGGGTGTAGTCCCTTGCTCTTCCGGTCTATTTCCAGGCACAGATCCCTAGTGGCCGTAGGGTTTTGCCAAGAACTTCTCAGTGTTGCAGGGAGGCACAATCAGGTGAAATATATGTCTTTAGGCTTTTTGCTTGGAAAATATACAGAGCTGGACTTACGTATTTTTCCTGTATTGAGGTTTGGTTAGAACGCTTTATTTTTACCCTGCTGATGTCCCTTCTAGTCATTAGGATGTCATTTATTCCCTAAGCACTAGGGGAACAATAATTGAATAAATTGCCTAAATTTAGTCATCTACCACCCAAGATTAATATTTCTGTGAGTTTTGTGAAGTTACTGAGGATAGGTTTTATAATAAAAGGGGATTATATTTATATGTAGCCTGTGAAACTGAGGTGATAGTTTTAGTAGAAAATATCTTGAAACAAATAATAACCTTGCTTGTTTTCTAGCTACTACAATTTGGGTGATGTGAGCCATGATTCTGTGAACAAGTTTCTGTCCCATCTGATTGAGAAGTCCCTGATTGAATTGGAACTTTCCCACTGTATTGAAATTGGAGAGGTACGACTTAGTCATATGCATTCTAATTGAAAAGATAGCCCAACTTTTTAACAGGTCTTTTGCTTCTAATACTATCAAAATTTTTAACAAAATTGTTTCAAAAGCAGCTGTCTGAATTACTAATTTTATAAAGATACCTACTTTCATGTACTCTTCATTTGTTATTCTTTTGAAATAGGATAATCGCAGCATTGAACCTCTAACTTATGGCCGAATTGCCTCCTATTACTATTTGAAGCATCAAACGGTTAAAATGTTCAAGGACCGCTTGAAGCCTGAATGCAGTACTGAAGAATTGCTTTCAATTTTAAGTGTGAGTTTTTCATATATTTCGTATCTTCTCTTTTAATTTAGGGCTTAAAGTTTTGCCACCTAGTTTGTCTTGAAATGTAACAGAAACCATTTATAAAGCCCTTTCCTCTGTTAAACAGGGTCACTACAAAGCAACACATGCAGACTAAGATGCCCATAGATAAGGTGACCACATAATATATCATCAAAATTTGGACCCTTCTGAGTGTGGAGTGAGGCCCTATTAGTATTTAAGCCAGGATAGTAGATGTAAACCGGATTGTCCTGAGCAAGGCAAGTCATCACCCTATCCTTAAATATAGTAGCCTCTTTGAATTATGATTGAAAACTTTTCTTATTGCTTTTTTGGATGGTTCCTGTTGAATACTTATCTGTGATGCTACTGAAGTTTCTTTCATAAGCATCCACACAATTAAGTTCTTAGAATTAATGTCAGTACAGCTGTATATCCCCCATCCCCACAAACACCCTTACCAAAAAAATGACCACAGTTATATCACATGGTAAAAAACTATACTTTGTTCATTTTTCCTTTTTTTGCCAAATAGCTAAGAAATTGATATTAGAAGCATCTTGTCTACCTTTCTTTCTACATAATGTATCCTTCTGGCTTTTCTTCACTTTGTTGATTTTAAGTGTAATAATTTACCACAAATCTTTGTTAACACATTAGTTAGGATATTCATATATTCTGACTGTTATCTTATCCTTCAGATGTGTTGGTGCTTTTTTAAAAAGTTAAGAACAATTGGACCATTCTGTCTTTAAAGTCCTTCTGTTATAAATTCATTGATTCTATGGTAGTTCCCTGAGTAACTTTTTTCCTTCCTCTTCTATTGCTTTATCATTCTCAATAAGCTTCAGTATCCTATTCACAGGTTTTAAATTTCTCAGTTTTTTCCCCTCCAAGAAATTAGTTTGTAAATTTTGTGCCCAGCATAGTGCCATGTACATTTTAGTGAGTTTGAAAATATTTATTAATGAATTGATGAACAGATGGGAGGATAGATGGATCCTGTAGTAATCAGTTTTCTATTTGCTGTGTAGAAAAGCATAGAGGACTAAAGTATATGAGGTAGCTACCGAAAAATATTTTTTTTAACTTAAAAATTTATTTCTGATGGAAGAGTACAAAGTATAAAGACTTTTTTAGATCCTTAAGAATGATATTTTTATCAGCTTCTAGCCAAAGATTCAAAAAAGTAGGATTTCTCTTGGGGAGAGACTGTTAGCACAGGCAGCAAAATAATGGTTAATAAATTTGGGCATGCCTCTTAGTATCTGTTAGATTTAAGACTATAATTTATTTCGTATTTATCTAATCTCATATTTAAGCATACTTTTCTGCCTTGGAAACGTATAATAACAGCTAACACCTTTGAGCAGTTTTTACGCACTAGACATTAAGAACTTTAAATTAATAAACTAATTTAATCCTCACAACAACCACTCATTTGATATTAATAACATCCCATCATTTTTCCCATTTTAAAGGTTAACCATCTTGTCCAAAGTGAGTAGCTCGCAGTGTAGCACCAGAATATGGGCCCTGAAACCATCCTACTATACTGCCTCTCAAGTCATACACATACACACACACACACACACACACACACACACACACACACACACACACAGTTAGATGGAAGGCATTGAGGTGGGAGGTACAAAGTAACAAGTTAAAACTAGATACACGCTGTAAAGGAAGTTTGTGAGAATCATATGCCTACTACATTCTGTACCCCTGTTTACTCCACTAAAAAAGCCAAAAAAACCTTAAAATCCCAGGGAAATTAAACATTTGCTTTAGTCTTCTCTTTGAAAAGGCATTGATCACGAAAGGTCTGTTCCCATCCTGTCAGCAGCATGTTTCTTTCTGGCATTACACTATATGAAACCAGTTATGCTAATCTGTTGGTATATTTTTGTTATATATTTTGTTAAAATAAAGTCAGTTCTGAATTTATTTTACCTTTTACACAAAAGGTCTGTTCCCATCCTGTCAATAACTGAATAAATGGAACCATCTGAAAATATGTGTAAGGAAAGCTATATAGTGGAATATTTATATAGATATGATATGGTCTACCCCATAAAAATTTCCACAGCAAGAATTCTTCTCTCATGGTGTTTAGTCCAAGGAGCTCTCGGCTTGCACTAGATATTGTCTCAGTCTCCATTATCTCAGTGAGGGTTCATTCTGAATGAAGAACCATAGGACTCACATTGACAAGAAGATATGTGGGTATCACACTGTTTTCTTAATTTCTTGCCTAGGAATTATTCTTCGTTCACTAGCAAACACTATGTGTAACTACCACCAAAATCCTAAATAATACAGCAAGATTGTAAAATTATGTTGTAATTTCCAGAAATCGTTCTCTTAAGTTTCTTTAAATGACTTTTTTTTTAACCATGAAAAGACTACCAAATGACTCACAGAACCTCAGTATCCCCCCTACTTTTGCCTCCAAAAATGCATATTCATGTCATTGTGGTTTTAAAATAAGGAGAAACTAGTAGTCAGACAGAAGCAGTAGGGAACAGGATGATAAAAGCATAAGAAGATGAGGAAAGCTGTGGGGATAACATTAGTGTTTCAAAGATCTGTTTCCATTGTCATTGCTTTTGTTATCTTAATACTTAAAGTCATATCATGTTTTTGTACAATTCACTCATGTAACATTCATTATTAATGCTTCCTTTTACTAAGATATATTCATTGATGTTTCTAAAGTCATTTTTAATCTTTAGTTTTTAAATTTTTAGTATTTCTGATAACATTACAACTGAAATACTTCTATTTTTTTTGAGTATTACTTTGAACTTTCCATAATATTTTCTTAAATTTTATTAGTGAATAAAGTTTTCTTATTTCTTAAGCTACCCATTAAATTTGTCTTTTGGTTTTCAGGATTTTGGGGTATTAATAACATATAGAAATTAGGTTCATTAAGATTTTTCTTTTGGGTCCTCTGAATATATTGCATTGTGATGATTGTGGGCACAAAAAATAAGCTAAAAGGTAATCATAAATTGGAAAAAAAGAATATTAAAACATGAATTCACTCTTACCAAACATTTCTAAATATATAAACCTATTATTTCTCTCCTATTATCATCAAAACATAGTTTCAAGTGATAGTCTCTTGATGGTATCTAGTCCTAACTGATGGTACCCTCTTTTGGACCTTTTCTTCCTTTAGAGAATATAAGTATTTATAATCTTGTACTGAGCTATATGGTTTTCTCTTTTTTAAAAAATGAGTTGGAATTCTTACCCTTTATGTGGTCATTTTGCATATTACTATTAACTTTTCTGAAATAAGAATTAGAATTTCCAGAATACAAAATCAATGTACACAAATCAGTAGAATTTCTACACACCAAAAACATTCAAGCTGAGAGTCAAGTCAAGAATGCAATCCCATTCACAATAGCGACTAAAAGAATAAAATGCCTAGAAATACATCTGACCAAAGAGATGAGAAATCTCTGTAATGAGAATTACAAAACACTGCTCAAAAACAGAGTTGACACAAACAAATGGAAAAACATTTCATATTCATAGATAGGAAGAATCAATATTGTTAAAATGGCCATACTGCCCAAAGCAATTTATACATTCAGTGCTATCTCTAACAAACTACCAATGACATTCTTCACAGAATTAGGAAAGACTATTCAAACTTTATATGGATCCAAAAAAGAGCTTGAATAGCCAAGGCAATCCTAAATAAAAGGAACCAAGCTAGAGATATCATGTTACCTGACTTCAAACTATACTACAAGGCTACAGTAACCAAAACAGCATGGTGCTAGCACAAAAACGGACATAGACTGATGGAACAGAATAGAGAGCCCAGAAGTGAAGCCACATACCTACAACCATCTAATTGTCAGCAAAAAGAATGAGAAAGAAGACTCCCTATTCAATAAGTGGTGCTGGGATAATTGCCTAGCCATATGCAGAAGATTGAAATAGGACCCCTTCCTTACCCAAATACAAAAGTCAACTCAAGATGGATTAAAGACTTGAATGTGAAACCTAAAACTACAAAAACTCTGGAAGGTAACCTAGGAAATACCATTCTGGACATAGGCCCTGGCAAAGATTTCATGAAAAAGATACCAAAAGCAGTTGCAACAAAAACAAAAGTTGACAAATGAGACCACATTAAACTAAAGAGCTTCTACATAAGAAAACAAATTATCAGTAGAGTAAACAGACAGCCTACAGAATGGGAGAAAATATTTGCAAACTATTCCTCTGACAAAGGTCTAATATTCAGAATCTGTAAGGAACTTAAACAAATTAAGAAAAAAAACAAACAACCCCATTAAAAAGTGGGCAAAGGACATGAACAGATACTTTTTAAAAGAAGATATACATATGGCCAATAAGCATATGAAAAAAATGCTCAACATCACTAATTATTAGAAAAATGCAAACCAAAACCACAATGAGATACCATCTCACACCAGTCAGAATGACTGTTATTTTAAAAGTCAAAAAATAACAGATGCTGGCAAGGATGCAGAGAAAAGGCATCATGTATACACTGCTAGTAGAAATGTAAATTAGTTCAGCCATTGTAGGAAGCAGTGTGGCAATTTCTCAAAATGCATTGCTAATAGAAATGTAAATTAGTTCAGCCATTGTGGAAAGCGGTGTGTAGATTTCTCAAAGAACTTAAAACAGAACTACCCCTTGACCCAGCAATCCATTATTAGGTATATACCCAAAGGAATAAAAATTGTTCTGCCATAAAGACACATGCACGCATATGTTTATCGCAATACTATTCACAATATCAAAGTCATGGAATCAACCTAAATGCCCATCAACAGTAGACTGGATAAAGAAAATGTGGTACATACATACCATGGAAAACTATGCAGCCATAAAAAAAGAATGAAATCATATTCTTTGCAGAAACATGGATGGAGTTGGAAGCCATAATCCTATGTGACACACAGGAATAGAAAACCAAATACCACATATTCTCACTTATAAATGGGAGCTAAACATTGAGAATACATGGACATGAAGAAGGGAACAACAGACATAAGGGCCTACTTGAGTGTGGAAGCTGGGAGGAGGGAGAGGATCCAAAAACTACCTATTGAGTACTATGCTTATTACCTGGGTGACAAAATAATCTGTACCCCAAACCACCACAACACACAATTTACCTGTGTAGCAAACTTGGTCATGTAACCTTGAACCTAAAATTAAAGTTTAATTAATTACTTAATTGATTAACAGAAGATTGTCAGGATTGGTAAAAATTCTATATGTTATATCTGTTTATATGTTATCCTTTGAATTCTCGCCTTTTATGTTCTTTTTCTTTATATGTAGAATGGTTGGGGTCAGCCTGGTAGTTTTCAGAATGATATTATATTGACAATATCACCTTTGACCAAAGAATGGAGGCAACAGATAGTTTCTCAGTTTGCAGATGAAACTGAATTTTTCCAAATAGTATAGAGCTAAGCTAAAGGAAATTGTCTAAAAAAATTTTTAAGAATATATTTCAGTGTGCATATCTTGAATAACTTACCTTTAAGTATTACTCTCCATTTTTTCATACTCAGTTTCGTTGTTCACTATTCTGCCCACAGACTATATATTGATTCATCAAAAATACATTTATTGTGTGTCTACAATGTATAAGGCACTTTCTAGGGGCAAGATACAGAACAATGAACATTAGTGGCAAACTTCCTATGTGTATGTGTGAGAGTGTGTGTGTGTGTATGTGTGTGGGTGAGTAGGTGTGTGTGTGGTCATACACAGATAAATTATGGACAATGGTAGTAAACCATGAAAGACACTTGCACTTTGGTGTTGCTACTGACTGAAATCATCAGCTCAGTGTGATGCTCTAAGGATGACAGCAGATGTTGCCCATTATTAAAAAGAATATCTAAAAACAAAACAGGAAATAGTTATGTTAATCGTCCATATGGAGAAGACTTGCTATATACATTTCCGGTGGCCTCAGATCAAAAGGACATCAGAGAAAGTCTGAATGTGTCCAAAATGAGCTACTCAAATGTTAGAAGACATGTGATTAGAGCACTTTGGTCTAGAGAGGCAAAGGCTTTGAATCAATGGGACCAAAATTGAAATCATGAATAGAGGCCCTCTTTGGATCTTGAAAACAGTAACTTTTTCACAGTTAGTAGGAAGTTCCATCTGATCCTGCAAGAAATGAGCTCAGAGGATTTATTACTTCAATTGATGGATATAACATATGCCAAAAATTTATAGATTCAAAAAGAGATGGGATAAATTTATTAAAAGTTACTGAAGAACTAAAATAGAAAATGGAATTGTGACTGTCATATTTGGTATGATAGGTGATTATTTTTGTTTGTTTGTTTGCTTTTTTTTAACAAAGCAGGGATCAGGATTGGACCTGCCTGGCATGTGCATGAATTTTTTCTGTTGGAGCTCTAGATACTTTAGGAATATATTTATTCTTCAGAGTATTGTGTGCTTTTTAAAAAAAAAAAAATTGTGGCAGTCTGTTAGTACTTGCAGATACTAATTTCTGTTGATTATTATTCCATTATATGAAACTATTCCAGTCAACAGTTGAGAAAGGAAATACACTTCCACTCATTTTTTATCTCCTGTAACATTTCTTTTGAGACTTCCATTTTTATTTATTCTTCTTTCCTAGAAGCTTAGCTGATTCTGGCTTAGGTTTTTAGATATCGTCGTCTTTAAATGATAGTAAAATACTCTAGTCTGGGTGTAAAGCAAAGATTCTATTGAAACTATTTCTCTTCACTAATCTCCTTCTACAATAGAAGCCCATTTATTTAAATCCCGTCTTTTCCATATAGCCATTAAAAAATGTTAATTACTTTTTATTGAGAACCCACTACATGCTAGGCACTTTATATACATTATTTATAAGCATCAAATAGTCCTTCAAGTTAAGTGTTAGTATGTAAATAATGAAATTGAATTTTAATGAGATTAAGTTGTTATAGCTTCTATAGAAAGTAACTCCTTAGAACTTTTTCCTATGCTTTATTTCCTCTCCTAGACATACTCTATCTTTATCCTATTATTTCATTCCAGCTGTAAAAAATTTTTAAAGCATTGACATGTAAGATATATACTTCTTAAAAATAAAGAACCAGAGTTACTTTTAAAATTATGTATGACCTTGTAACTAGAATCATAAGTATTAAATACAGATCTTAATTACTAACAAAATAATTATTTCAGCTTTTTTTTATTGAAGACATTATTTTAAGTTTTAAACAATCTGATGCTATTTTGGAAAACGTTAGGTATTTTATAAGAACCCTTGCCAAGTTTTTTCTAACACCATGAATTAATAAGCTTCGTAATTAAGGCAGCTGCTTCACACCTCTACTGTTAACCAGTGACATTACATCTGTCTTGCTCCATTGATGCCCTCCTCCTAGTTATTGAAGCATTTAGCAGTTTTAGCAACAGGGATTACATGGTATGGAGTAAGTAGTCTAATTAGATATAAGTAAAAATCCTGAGGGAAAAGGACATTTTGAAAGTAATTTGAAGAATCTCTTAATGATGTTGGCACTGAAATCCGAAGTCCAGAGTAGAAAGTGCCTGTCATCGTGGCAAACCAGGATCATGATCTGATATGTTCTGTGGACTTTTAGAAGGTAGCCGATTTTAAAACTGGAAGAGAAATGAAAAGCTTCAAAGTTAGGGAAAATTTGTTTGAACATATTTTTCAGAATATGCTTGCTATAATATTGATAATTTTGAAAGAAAACAAAATATGCCCCACATGTTTTATGTCTCAATAATTTTCAGTTAATTTGTATAACATACAGTTGGTTGTTATGGTACTTATGACAACATGAAATGAGATTTTATTTATATATCAAATATTTAATTAAAAGTAGTGAAATTCTTATTTTCACACAAGCTTGGATATTGACTAAAAGAATGAGTTTCATGTCTAAATGTAAATATAACTATTCCAAATTTAGAAAAGTACCAGAACAATAGGATTTTTATGTGTCCATAAATGTCCAGGTTTAGCAGTTCTCTGTACTGTTCTCTTTAAAAGCACGCTGATTCTTTGCTCTGCCTGTATATAGAATATTTTCAGTAATATAACATCTTTAATATTTGAATTTTATCATGTTTGAGGCACAACTACAGATTGTTTTGTAGGAAAAATTGCAAAAATATCTTTCACAAACATATAAGGTTGAAAAAATAAGCAAGAATGTTTTTATAAGGGAGAAATTTAAAACTAAAAAAAAGGACAAGCCAGTTATGAATAGCATTGGTAGGGAACCTAGCATGTAAAAAAAGTTAAAGAGTTTATTAAAGGAAAAATGAAAGAAAGGAAGGTTAACTGAATAACAGTGAACACCACCAACCTCACAGCCTTCCATTTCCAAATAACCTCCTGACAATCACAGGATCCCATCTGCTACTCTTTATCTTCTTAGTGGGGAAACCTAATGGGATATCTTCCAGGGTTTGCGAGAAGAGCTTCCCTAACTCTCAGGCTGGGAAGCTGCCTGGCATCTTTTGGAGAGGCACAGATGGCAACTGTCTTGAAAAAAGGTATCTTTCTACTTCTCTTGGTCTCTTTCCCTTGAGACCTTCCACGTTCTCCATTATTTCTTAACTTCTAACCTTCTGCACTTACAAGCTTTCTTTAATATAGAGAAATGAGATATTTTCCCAATAGAAGTCCTCAATCTCAAATATATCTATTGTGATTTAGTAGGTTATAGGTTTTTAAGCTGTTATGTTCCAATAAGCATAAAATGTATTTGTAATACTGTCTGGAATTTGTCCTGTTTTAAATTTTTGTTCTTTTTTTTGTTTTTCTTAATTACTTTTGATTTCCTAAATTTTCCCACAGATTAAGATTAAGAATCAATTACCAGGATTCCAAATGTTGGTGATTAAATAGGAAATGAGTTTAGATTTAGGAATGAGTTTTAGTTATTGAAGAAATGTATTTAGATAACAAAATATATTTCTTTTATTATCTACCAGTTTAACTGTCTCATTAAAAAAGAAAATGGCCTAACCTTGCCCAAGATGACACAACTACTATGGAAAAATAATATAAAAACTCAGCTCCCAACAGGGAAAGGGCAGTGTTAGAATTTGTATCTCCTGGCAACCTTTTGAATGTCCTGTCTCGTTTCCCATTTCTGTTTTGTACTTTTCTTTTTTCCTTCTTTTTACATCTTATTTTGCTCTTTTATCTAAATTTACAAAGTAAGGTACATAAAAAGATTGCACCCATAAATTTCTCTGCTAAAGCTATCTGTAAAAGATACTTTTAGCTTGTCATTTATTAAAATTTGCTATGTATTCTATCCAATACTCAGTGCATTTGGGGAATACCAGAGAAACAGAGACAGATCCGTATTTTTTAAGAAGATTTATACTAGAGCCCTAAAAGCTTAATGAAAACAAAGGCATAAGCTTGTATCTATCTCTGTGTGCCATTGCTGCTCAATATAGCTTTATCTGAGCATGGCAAGTGTTTAGTTCTACCTACAGCATTCAAGTCTAAAAGAGTTGCTGACATTGCCCTCCCCCAAAGAGTTACCAGCCTGTCCTATGGGCAAGATTGGAACACCAAGCTCCCGGGGGCACATAAGAACATTTACAAAGGGTACTCCAACTAAACATTTTTAAATCGCAAACATAATCTTGGTTGGGTTTATATAAATTAAGTCATATTTATAAAACTTTCATGGTATTTTACTTTCCAGAGAATCTTATTAGGAATTATTTGGCAAAATAAATTATTATTAATCTGTTTTTGAAATTTTTTTATTATCGATAATAACTCTCTGTTTAACTTAGTGATATAATAACTACTTAGAATTGTCATTACACATGCAATCATGTTGGAGAAATAAAAATAACACTGAAACATATTATCCTACTGGAAATAAAATGTCTTCCCCAAATTTTAACCACCTCTCACTCTACTTTGAGTAAGTAGAGCATTTTTCAGATTTTTTAAATAAGTGGAAAATATGGAAACTTTAATATTGAATTAAGAATATTAAATCTAATTTTCATATGCTAGAAATTGGCTTCTGTAAATGTTTCTAATTTCATCCCAATAAAGTTTAAGTACTCTAAAGTTGTTAGGGTCTCTTTGGTTCAGCAGATGGGGTAATTCAGAAATCAATATGACCTCCTTCCTCCATGAATAATGGTGATTAGAACTGTTTCCAAAAGATTCATGATTCATGCCCCAAATGTCTTCTCAGTACAAATAATACCAAAATGCTGTTTAAACTAAAAGTCATATCATCCTACTTTTTATCATCAGAAAGCAGCTCAGTAGTTAAATAGGAGTGATCATTTCCAATATTTAAGGCCATCTGAATACGTTTCAGTATCACTTTTATGTAACAAGAGAAAAAGAAAAATTAAGCATGCCAGCATTCAATCCAACCCACTATAAGCAGAGTCCTACAATATTATGTTATTTTGGAAACATAGAATTGTAAAAGGAAAAAATAATCATAGAAAATACCCCTTCATGATGAGGGGTATTGTAAACAACTATGTTAACACAGATTAGAACAAAAATTTTTGTTAATTATTTATTATGAAGTATATCCTAATGTGTTTAAAAACAGGTCATTGTGTTTATCTCCTTGCTTTATTGAATCTTGTTTTATATGTAATACTACTTTTATAAGTTTTTTAAATTGAAAAGAGGACGGTTACCCTTTCTTAGTTTGTTATTCCTGACAGTGTTTCCCTGTGCCCTATTCCCTTTTCATTGATTGTTATCAGACCACCAGTAGTCCTCATACCTTAGCTATTATTTAGCCTGTCTTGGTGCATTCAGACTGCTACAAACAAAAATACCATAGAATAGGTAGCTTTAATAATAGATATTTATTTCTCACCGTTCTAGAGACTATGAAGTACCAAATCAAGGAATCAGCAGATTCAGTGTTTGGTGAGGGCCTGTCTCCTGGTGCATAGATGGCCATCTTCTAGTTGTGCCCTCACATGGCAGAAGTGGTGAGAGATTTCTCTGGAGTCTCCTTTATAAGGGCACTAACCCTATTCATGAGAGTTCTACTTTCATGACCTAATTACCCCCTCCCCAAAGCCCCCATCTCCAAACACCATCACACTGGGAGTTCAGGTTTAACTTATTAATGGGGGGCAGGGGACACAAATATTCAATGTAGAGCATAGTCTATATAGAGATTTATATCTACTGGTCGTTTTCTCACAAATCTTGTAAGAGTCAATAGTCCATGTGCAGAAAGATTGCAGAGCTATATCTTTTGTGATATCACAAGTATTTGTGTATATTGCCACATCACATTAACTTTTCACATTATAATGTTACATTATAAAAGAGTTTTTGCCTGCGGGTGATAACTCTGGCTTTCACTGACTCCCATATTCCACAAAGTTACAAAACAAACCTGTTGTGAAGAAAATTTTGCATATTAGCTCATCTGTCATCTAGTCAATTCACTAAGGTTATAATTCTGATCATGTAAGCTTAGTTATTATGAGCCTGGGTTCTGAAATGAAACCTGAACAATTTAAAATACTATCTCTGCCACTTTCTAGACTTTGGACAATGGTACTTACCCTCTGAGCCTCAGTTTCCTCATGAGGTTATTGGAATGATTGCATTAGTTTATATAGGTGAAGTGCATAGAACGATTATTTGCTTATTTGCAGTAATCAGTAAATATTAGCTATTATTTAATAATAATATTTATTGAGCACATATTATATTCCAGCCATACAGCAGAAAACAGAGCTAATGGTTCCACCACTCATGGACCTTACAGTTATAGTGGAGTTGGCCAAGAATAAACACACATGTAATTTCAGGTGAATATAAGTGGTAGATGTAGGGAAAACATGGTAATAATCAGAAGATAATTAGAGGATGCTCTTATTAATAGGATGGTTTACGATGATAAAGGAAAGCCATTCTGAGATGATATTTGAACAAAGAACTGAATACCATGAAGGAACAAATCATGAGAAAGCCTTGGGGAAGAAATCCCAGGTAGAAGGAAAAGCCAAATGCAAAGGAAGCAGGAGCTGCTTAGAAATTTCAAAGAATAGCAGAAAAGCCAGTATGCTTAAAGTGGAGTGCACACTGAGAGGGCCTAGGAGACAGAGGTGACGTCATCTAGGGCCATAGTAAGGAGTGTTGATATTTATCCTAAGTGTTCAGTGGAGCCATTGGTGGGATTTTGATCCGATGAGTGATGTGATGTTATTGATAGTGAAAAAGATCATTCTTGCTTTTTTATGGAGAACTGGCTGTTGGAGAGAGTCCACATGAGAGAAGATGGTGGCTTGGATAGAGTGGTTAGAGGTTGAAATGGTGAGTAGTAGTCAAACCCAGGATATTTTAAAGGTTGAGCCAACAGGAATTAATGATTGATTGATTATAAGTAGAGAATGGAAGATGCCATCTAGGTTTGGGCCTGAACAATTTGCTGAGAGAGAATACCATTAATTGAGGTGAAAAGCAATGAGTAAAGAGCAGAGTGTGTGTTTGTCTTGGGGAATGGGGGGACTGTGACAGGCATATGGATTCTTTTCCAAGTTTCAAAGTCATGAAATTGGTTGAGATCATCTGGGCAGTCAGTACTGACCAGAGGTCTAAAGGTTGAGCTCTTGAGAATGCTAGTATGTAGACTTTGGGGAGAGAAGGAGGAGAAGGTGTGACAACAAAGAAAACTAGGAGTGAGGAACAACAAGCAAAAAGGAAAACATCCAGGAGAGTGCAGTGTCCTGGAAACCAGGCGGAAAAAAGTATCTCAAGAAGGGGATGGTCTCAAACTAGGTATCAAAGGAACATAGCTCAAAATAATATGACAAACCCACAGCCAACATCATGCTGAACTTAAACTGGAATCATTCCCCTTGAGAACTGGAACAAGGTAAGGATGCCATTCTCACCATTCCTATTTAACACAGTCATGGAAGTGGTAGCCAGAGCAATCAGACAAGAGAAAGAAATAAAAGGCGTCCAAATAGGAAAATAAGAAGTCAAACTATCTCTCTTTGGTGATAATATGATTATATACTTAGAAAACCCTAAAGACTTCACCAAAAGAATATTAAAACCAACAAAAGATTTTAGCAAGGTTCCAGGATACAAATTCAGTGTACAAAAATCAGTAACATTTCTCTACACCAGTAATGTTCAATCTGAGAGCCAAATGAAGAATAAAATCCTATTTACAATAGCTGCAACAAAATTAGATACCTAGGAATACATCTAACCAAGGAGGTGAAAGATTTCTATGAGGAGAACTTCAAAATACTGTTAAAAGGTAACATAGATAACACAAACAAATGGAAAAACATTCCATACTCATAGATTGCAAGAATCAATGTCATTAAAATAACCACATGGCCCAAAGCAATCTACAGATTTAATGCTATTCCTGTCAAACTACCAATGTCATTTTTCACAGAATTGGGAAAACCTATTTTAAAATTCATGTGGAACCAAAAAAGAGCACAAATAGCCAAAGCAATTCTAAACAAAAAGAACAAAGCCAGAGGCATCACATTACCTGACTTCAAGCTATATTAAAAGGTTACAGTAACCAAAACAGCATGATACTCATACAAAAACAGACACATAAACCTGTGGAACAGAATAGAGAGCCCAGAAATAAAGCCACACACCTGCAGTCACCCAATCTTCAAGAAAGTTGACAAAAATAAGCAATGCAGAAAGGACTCTCTATTCAATAAACTGGCTAGCCCATATGCAGAAGAATGAAACTGGACTCCTACCTTTCACCATATACAAAAATTAGCTCTAGGTGGATTAAAGACTTAAATTTAAGACCTCAGACTATAAGAATGCTAGAAGAAAACCTAGGGAACACCATTCTGGACATCAGCCTTAAGAAGTAATTTATGACTAGGCCAAGATGGGTGGATCGCAAGATCAGAAGATTGAGACCATCCTGGCTAACACAGTGCAACCCTGTCTCTACTAAAAATACAAAAAAATTAGCTGGGTGTGGTGGCGGGTGCCTATAGTCCCAGTTACTCAGGAGGCTGAGGCAGGAGAATGGCATGAACCTGGGAGGAGGAGCTTGCAGTAAGCCAAGATTGTGCCACTGCACTCCAACCTGGGTGACAGAGCGAGACTCCATCTCAAAAAAATAAAAATAAAAATAAAATAATTTATGACTGAGTCCTCCAAAGCAATTGCAACAATGTCAAGTGAGACTTAATTAAAGAGCTTCTGCACAGCAAAAGAAACTATTAAAAGACCAAACAGACAACCTACAGAAAATATTCACAAATTATGTGTCCAACAAAGGTCTAATATCCAGAATCTATAAGGATCTTAAGCAATTGAAAAAGAAAAAAAAACCCAAACAACTCTGTTTAAAAATGGGTAGAAGACATGAACAGACACTTCTCAAAAGAAAACATACAAGAAACCAGCAAACATGAAAAAATGCTCCAAATCACTAATCAGAGAAATGCAAATCAAAACCACAATGAGATACTATCACACTAGTCAGAATGGCGCTTTTTTTTTTTTTTTTTTTTTTTTTGGAGACAGAGTCTCACTTTGTCACCCAGGCTGGAGTGCAATGGCATGATCTCTGCTCACTGCCATCTCTGCCTCCCGGGTCCAAGCGATTCTCCTGCCTCAGCCTCCCTAGTAGCTGTGATTACAGCACCCACCACCATGCCCGGCTAATTTTTGTAATTTTAGTTTAGATGGGGTTTCACCATGTTGGACAGGCTGGTCTCGAACTCCTGACCTCAGGTGATCCTCCCACCTCAGCCTCCCAAAGTGCTAAGTTTATGGGTATGCGCCACTGCACCTGGCCCAGAAAGGCTATTATTAAAAGTCAAAAAACAGATGTTGGCAAGGATGTGGGGAAAAGGGAATGCTTATAAACTGTTGGTGGGAATATAAATTAGTTCAGCCACTGCGGAGAGATATTTCTCAAAGAACTAGAAACAACTACTATTCAACCCAGCAATTCCATTACTGGGGATCCAAAAGAAAACAAATCCTTCTACCAAAAGACACATGCACTCACATGTTTATCTCAGCATTCTCACAGTAGCAAAGACATTGAATCAACCTAAGTGCCCATGAACAGTGGATTGGATAAAGAAAATGTGGTACATATACACCATGGAATACTACACAGCCACAAAAAAAAAAAAGAATGAAATCATGTCCTTTGCAGCAACATGGATGCAGTATTATCCTAAGCAAATTAACACAAGAACAGAAAAACAAGTACCACATGTTCTCACCTATAAGTGGGAGCTAAACATTGGGTACTCATGGACAAAAAGATGACTGTAGACACTGGAGACTGCTAGAGGGGAAGAGGGAGAGGGACAAGGGTTGTAAAACTAATTGTTAGGTACTATGTTCAGTAGTTGGGTGATAGAATCATTCATACCCCAAACCTCAGCATCACAAGTATACCAGGTAACAAACCTGCGTATGTACCCACTGAATCTAAAAGTTGAAAATTAATTAATTAAAATTAAGGTACATCTATGCAATGAAATACTGTGCAACCATTAATCCAGTGATGTATACCTATACCTCTAGTCATGGAATGCCATCCACAACATATTGTTTAGTGAAAGGAAAAAAAATCAAGGTACAAATAGTATATGTAGCTTGAGCCATATATATAGCCATATATATTACTATGCATACATATGCATAATAAAATATTTAGATGAATGTACACCAGTATATTAACACAGATCATCTCTGAGTGGTAGAATTTTAAATATTTTTTTCTTGATTATGGGTTTATAGTTTGATATTTTCAATAAGTAAATGATATTTTAAAATAATTTAAAAGCTATTTTAATTTTTAAATAAAAATTTTCCTATTTTCTGGTCACTAAAAAAACAGGAAGAGGATGGTGATTAACTGAGTTAAAGACTGTTGAGGTACAGAGTTAGATGGGAGCTGAGAATATTCTTTCAATTGATAAGATGGAGATCCTAGGCGTCTTTAATGAGTAATTTCATTGGAGGGTTGAAGACCAAAGACTTATTTGAGAGGATTCAAGAGAGAATGAATTTTAAGAAAGTAGAGACAGCAAATACAGCTAGGAGTATCCTTCCTTACATGGAGCTAGGGAGGCAGAGATGGTATGGAATCAATTTTCTTTCTTTTTCTAAAGCTGTTGCAGCATATTTATATGCTCATGGAAATGATCCCAGGGTGGGGAGATAATACAGGAAGGAGCAATGTCCTTAAAAAAAAAACAAAAGATAAATGGCAATCAATGCATAAATGGAAGAATTGGCCTTAGGTACAAGTAGGGACAATTTATCCATCGTAATAGAAGATACAGTGTTGGAGTACAGATATAAGGAGGTTGCTGTTGGATAGTGGTATAATGAAGTTATGCACTTCTGATGACTTCAATTTTTTCATAAACTAAGAAGCAAGATCATCAGCTGAAACTGAGGAGGTGGGGAATGACCTGTAAATATAGGTAAAAGCCATTAATACATTGAGGTGGCCATAGTATGGTGGATTTAATACGGGTATTTGCATTTCAGAAACATGGGTTCGAATCTCAGCATGACCATTTTAACCTCTTCAGGTAACTGGCAAGTTATTTAATCCCGCTAAGCCTCAATTTCTTTATTCATTAAAAAATGTGTGATTATGCCTACCCTATACATCTTCACAGGGTTACTGTGTGTATCCAATAAGGTAATTAGATAATTAGTATGTATATGTTTATAAGGCATTATACATATTTAAGGAACACATGTTGGAACATATCTGACCTTACTCTAGACAGGTTTTTTGTTTTGTGTTCTGCTGCATTTTGGTTTAAGTTTATTATTTACATTTTGCTTTTCTTTTGCATTCAGTGCTGCTTTACTCTGGACACCTTTACATTTTTAGGGATTCAGAACACTTAGTCTCTCCCTGACTGTCAGAAGAGCAGCCCTACTGGACTCACTAAGAAACATTTTATTTCATTGTTAGTGGCTTGGAGGAATAAAATAAGTACACAGTCTTGTGACTATTGTGCTGCCAAGTAATCTTTGCTCTTAAGAGGCATTTTAAAAAATAAATGTCAATGTGTATATTTAAGGTCTGCAACATGATGTTATGAGATATATAGTAAAGTGGTAGCTATAGTGAAAGAAATTAGCATATCCATCCTCTCTCATACTTACCCCTTCAGGGGCATTTTCTGAGTTCTCTGTCTTTGGTTGCTCTGCCCTACTCCCTTGTTCCCTTCGTTCTCTCTCCCCAGGTTAATATTTTACTAAAAGCCATGGCTCTGGGGTTTAGACTACCACAGGGGAATGACAGTCTGTAAAAAAATGAACCTTCACTGCCACATCATCCTACCTCCAAATAAAAAAGCACTAAGGCTCTTTAATGTGACATTATCCTGGCTTTCAGACCAATGTCTGTGCTCCTAAGAGTGCTCATCTTTTTATTTTTTTTTTAAAGCCACTTAGTAATTAGGAGAAATCATAAAGTAATTATGATTAGTAATACTGATTATGACTGGGTCATTACCCCTTCACTAAGATGCTTTGCAAATGGATTAGAACTTCTTTGAGTTAGAAACTTGGGCTTGAAAGCTATGAGGAAGCTGTATTAGTAAGAAAAATGTTCTTTCTTTTGGGACTGAGCAGTAATCTGCAAAACAGTTGGGAACCCATTGGAAACCTGGCTCAGAGAAAAATCAGGCAAATCAAATTGGCCATTTTATTAGGCATATATTCATCGGAAAAATGCAGTTAAAGCTCTGCTCAAGTTAATCTAGTTCTTTAGTAATACCAACTCTAATTTGGTTGGACTGTGATGTTTAGTATTTATCTTCCTGAATAATTAGGCAAATATTACATTATCTAATATGATACTGGGCAGCAAGGACCATATTTAAAATCTAAGTATTTGTAAAATATAGGTTTTCAAGAATAAACATTTTTGTTGTACAAAGCATTACTTCATTTTAGTTTTTAATGAGGGATAAATGTCCATTTATTCTTTTATACAGGTACTGCACTTTTGTAATCTCTTCCTTCCTCTACTACAACTTATTCTTGACCACCTTTCCTAGTTAGTTCCTCTTGTTTGCCCTTCATTTTCTCCTATGTGGAAGATTATTTGTTCTATACCTATTACTATTCTACATATAATTCTTAAACATAGACCTTCCAAGTATATTTATATAGCACCTACTGGGTACAAGAGGAGCCATGATAATTAAGATAGGATTCCTGCTTTCAAGAAGGGAACAGGCCTATGTCTAAGAAGTGATTATAGCTTGATAGTAACAGTCTTGAAAGTGTAACTGGTACCAGCATATCTGGAATATGCTGAAATTCTGGTTATTAAGAACATGGGCTTTTATAATGGATGAAACTGGAAAGTTAAGTGAAATAAGCTGAGCATAGAAAGACACGTATTACATGTTTGCAGTCATGTATGAGAGCTAAAATGAAATTGATCTCATGGAGGTAGGGAATAGAATAATAGTTACCAGCGGCCGGGAGTATGGGGGATGAAGATAGGTGGGTTAATGGGTGCAAACACAGTTAGATAGAAGGGATAAGTTCCAGTGTACAGTAACTCAATAGAGTGACTATTATCAACTAGAATTTATAGTGTATTTCAAATAGCTAGAAGAGAAGACCTAGAATGTTTAGATATCCTAGTTACCCTGAGTTGATGATTCTACATTGTATGCACGTATTAAAAAAAAAACCACATGTATCCCATAAATATGTACAACTATTATACATCAGTAAAAACTGAACAATAAAAACATTATAGTGAAACACCTTAAAAACAAGGAAATTTTTTGAATATTAAAAAATAGAACATGGGCTTTGGCATCAAACAGGCATAACTACACCATTTTCTAACTGTATGACCTTGGACTAGTCACTTAACCTCTCTAAGATCCATGCTCCTCTATAAAATAAAGGGGAGGATTAAATAAAATAATATGTATAAAGCCTTAGTACATTACCTACCATATGATATCTGCCCTTGCTAGCTTTCATTAGTAATCATATTTTAATATTGATAGCAAATTTAGATCAATATATTATAACATATAAGTCATCTCTACATAGAACAAGTATCATTATTCTCTTCTAATCAAAATACCTTACAAGATGAATTTACATTCTTTAGCCTGACATATCAGATTGTTTTGAGTCTGGCTTCAGCATAGGGCAGGGTGAGAATAGCCCCCATCTTCAACTAATCTTCCCCCTTTTACTCCCTCATAAAGCTTATGCTAATCCACGTGCCAGGAATGCCTCCTTCCCCACCACAGCCAGTACAGTTTGTACACGTTGGTCCAAGACCCACCTCACTTATCATCCATGTGAAACACTAACCAAATAAAAAGGAAACATCGTAAGTCATTGGTTAAGGGATGGTTTAATTCAACAAGTAGGAGGTGAATCATGTAACTTTTTGGAAAAGTACTCAAGTTAGATTCTAATTCTATAGTATATGCCAAAATAAACTTCAGCTAGATTAAGTATTAAAGTGAAGCATAATGTTAAAATTTTATATTCTTCCCCCTTTTAAAATTCTAAAAGGGGAAGATCGGAAACAAAAAAGAGTTGAAGAAGTTGCAAAAGGAAATGGGTAAATTTACCTACATAAAAATATAGAATATATGCATGTCTTTAAATATAATTTTAAAAGCATTAATATATGTCATAATTCTGAAAGATAAAAAGGTAATATTTTAAAAATTTTAATCATAATATTTTAAAAATAGCCACTAACACTCCAGTGGTAAAATGAAAAGAAGGCATTTGATAACTAGTTACAAAAGAAGAAATTCATTTTTAACAAATATGAAGAAAACACTCAACCTTCTCACTGATAAAGGAATTAGAAATTGAAAAAAAAAATGGCAACCTTTTTAGCCTATGAAATTGTCGGGGATTCAAAAAGGATAATACACATTGATGATGAGAACGCTGTAAGTTGGACATTCCCAAACACTGCTAAATAGTCTTCACTGACCTGAAAATGTGATATCTATCAAAATTTTTATTTTACGCTTCTAAAAGATTTGAAACTTGGTGTTTTAATTGCAGTTCTAGGAATTGATCCAAAGGAATTAAGTGTGTTGTCAAAATGTATGTACACAAATGCACACAAATGGTCATCACAGCATTATTTATAATAGAAAGAAAAACTAGAAAACTTTCCTATAAAGACCAGTATCTCTCTTTCAGAATAAATAATTTGTAACCAGCAAAGCATAACCTTAACTTCTTGAAAGGGAATCAGTGGGAAAAAGTGTTTGTTTTTATACAGCCCTATATGTATACTCTAATAGGTATTTATGCATGTCAAACAATAGAAGATCACTTACTAATTAACTGACTAGTTTTGAAAAGCTCCTTCAGGAAAAAAATCTACCTACTGATTAATAATTCTTAACAGACTGTAGTCTTCCCACCATGAAAAGGCTAAAATGAATATTTTTATACTGGGTTATAAAATTTATAACAGAAGCCTAGAGGAATTTCCAGTGATATCTTTTGATTTCTAAATCCAAAGAAATGGGTATGCTTCATTCTCATACTATGTTTTCTGAAAAATTTTGTTGTTACTACTAAATAAAATACATGGAAATGGTCTTTATTACAGTAGTATTATTCAGAAATCTGTATTTTGTTTTAACATTACATTCTCCTGAAAAAGGATTCCACTTATTTCACAATGTTTTCCAACTGACAGTCCAATGGAATATAAGTATATCTCAGAAATTTGATTATTTCAGAAAGTTAGCGCTCATTGTGCTTTAAAAAGAAATTGAGGCATAAGAAGGATTTTCCAAATGTCATCCTCCTTGGCTACATAAAATGTTATACTTTCTTATATTCTATTCATTGTTTTGTGTGTAACTCAGAAGAATAATGCACTTTGGTGGAAGCACTGTAATCTCAGTTTTCAAGTATTTCTGTTGGTAAGAGAGAATTATTCTTCTATGTACACTTCAACTTATTAAATTTAGGTCTTTTATATGATCTTTTTAGATATTTTCTGTTATTTATTAAACAGTGTCATAAATTTGTAAGATAAATGCCAAACAGGTGTCATCTTTTTCTGACAGATCAACAAATGAACAGCTCAGAATCAGTGACTGAGCTGACAGTATTGCTTTGCTGAACTAAAAGCATAGAAAGGCTTTTGATCTGGAACTACTTTTACTTTTTTTTTTTTTTTTTATACTTTAAGTTCTAGGGTACATGTGCATAACGTGCAGGTTTGTTACATATGTATACCTGTGCCACGTTGGTGTGCTGCACCCATCAACTCGTCAACACCCATCAACTCGTCATTTACATCAGGTATAACTCCCAATGCAATCCCTCCCCGCTCCCCCCTCCCCGTGATAGGCCCCGGTGTGTGATGTTCCCCTTCCCGAGTCCAAGTGATCTCATTGTTCAGTTCCCACCTATGAGTGAGAACATGCGGTGTTTGGTTTTCTGTTCTTGTCATAGTTTGTTAAGAATGATGGTTTCCAGCTGCATCCATGTCCCTACAAAGGACACAAACTCATCCTTTTTTATGGCTGCATAGTATTCCATGGTGTATATGTGCCACATTTTCTTAATCCAGTCTGTCACTGATGGACATTTGGGTTGATTCCAAGTCTTTGCTATTGTGAATAGTGCCACAATAAACATACGTGTGCATGTGTCTTTATAGCAGCATGATTTATAATCCTTTGGGTATATACCCAGTAATGGGATGGCTGGGTCATATGGTATTTCTAGTTCTAGATCTTTGAGGAATCGCCATACTGTTTTCCACAATGGTTGAACTAGTTCACAGTCCCACCAACAGTGTAAAAGTGTTCCTATTTCTCCACATCCTCTCCAGCACCTGTTGTTTCCTGACTTTTTAATGATTGCCATTCTAACTGGTGTGAGATGATATCTCATTGTGGTTTTGATTTGCATTTCTCTGATGGCCAGTGATGATGAGCATTTTTTCATTTGTCTGTTGGCTGTATGAATGTCGTCTTTTGAGAAACGTCTGTACTGGTACCGAAACAGAGATATAGACCAATGGAACAGAACAGAGTCCTCAGAAATAATACCACACATCTACAGCCATCTGATCTTTGACAAACCTGAGAGAAACAAGAAATGGGGAAAGGATTCCCTATTTAATAAATGGTGCTGGGAAAATTGGCTAGCCATAAGTAGAAGGCTGAAACTGGATCCTTTCCTTACTCCTTATATGAAAATTAATTCAAGATGGATTAGAGACTTAAATGTTAGACCTAATACCATAAAAACCCTAGAGGAAAACCTAGGTAGTACCATTCAGGACATAGGCATGGGCAAAGACTTCATGTCTAAAACACCAAAAGCAACGGCAGCAAAAGCCAAAATTGACAAATGGGATCTAATTAAACTAAAGAGCTTCTGCACAGCAAAAGAAACTACCATCAGAGTGAACAGGCAACCTACAGAATGGGAGAAAATTTTTGCAATCTATTCATCTGACAAAGGGCTAATATCCAGAACCTACAAAGAACTCCAACAAATTTACAAGAAAAAAACAAACAACCCCATCAAAAAGTGGGCAAAGGATACTTTTACTTTTTTAACCAGTGAAGAAGGAAGGAAAGAGAGAGAGGAAAGAATCAGTTAAGACCTCAGAATAACCAGTGAATGCAACTAAAATTGGGGAAAAGAAACAAAAGATGAATAAATTGTCATTTGAGACCCGCACCAAAGTGACGTGGGAGATAGCAGACTGAAACTTTAAAGCAAGGTTTTTTCTTTTTTTATAAATCGTGGACTGAGAATATGATGTGATAGTGATTTAAAATATTTTTGTTAATTAAGTTTCTACATATATATGGATTTCAGAATTCAAGGAATTTTTAACACAATACATTTAGAACCGTGTTAAAATATATGTGTGTGTATGCATTTATGTATTTCTTTGATGATTCAGAAGACCTCTAAGGCTCTTTCAAAGTCCTGAGGCTATCAATATAAACATCAGCACATTATGGATACATTAAAGTGCTAGAGAGCTCATTAATATGGAGCTGATAAAGAGTCCTGTTAAATGCAATTTTGCTATTTGTAGACCAAAGCAATGGTTTTTTGTATTTTTTTTTTCTTTTTGGCGAAGACAAAAATCCACAGATGTCCACCACATCAATGTATTGGTAAAGTTAAGCCACTGAGTAAACAGTCTTATTTTATAAAACAAGTAGTTGGTTGCTATATTTGAGAATTTGGAAATGCACATATACCTGATTTATCTTCTTATCACACTCTAGAAGTTTAATATCCAGTGAATCAGCCCCATATGTGCATACCAAACTTAAGAGCTGTACTTTATAACCCCTCAACATATATGTACTTTGTTTTCCAATGTTAAAAGCACCAAGGAAATGCAAACTAAATTGAGGAACTAGGTTAACTTAGCCTACAGTATGTGCTTGCCTATTATGTGTGTGTGTATGCGTGTGTGTGTGTGTGTGTGTGTGTATGTGTGTGTTCCTCTAAGATGTTTTGGGGTCTGACTATGACTTTAGCCATAAGAATGCATGTTTGCTTTCTCTTGATTCACACAGAGCAGATGGATGCTTGACTGCCTGCTAATCCACAGCTGGAATGGTTTCAGCAGTTTCCACGTTGCCGGGTTAGAGTGGCTTTTCTAGTGGACTGAGAGGGCAGCAAAAGAGGGATATCATTATTCATCAGTATCCCAGTGGGAGTGCTGCCAGCAGAGATTAATTTTTTCTGTTATGCTTGTAAAACAAGCTCAGGTGGAGTCTCTAATCCTCAGGGCACGGGTGGCAGATCAAGGAAGATGCTACAAAGCTAGTTAATTTTCTGATTCTGGGGGAAACAGAAGCTCTGTTAGAAGTATAAATACATGATTGCAAATTTAAGTAGCTCAAATCCAAGTGGGATCTTCCCCGACATCTGGTACTGAAAATCTCTATTTTTCTTTGTTGTCTTTAAATATAACTTCTCGAAAGTTTACCCTGGAGCCAAAATATTGATATCTCTAAATATTAGGAAGTGATTAATTTTATGAATTATTAACTTCAAACATCTAAATTTTGCAAACATTCACTAAAACTAAAACTTTCTGCTTAAACGGACACAAAGTTATATGTCCAAAGTATATCCACTTACATATATTACCAGAAAGACATAGCATTAGCTATTTGATTGACAGGTGTCATTTTGTTTTCTAACGTATAACCATTCTATTTTTAATGGTTTTATTTTCATTCTCCCAATTTCAGATTTCCATGTTATACCTGTTTCCTGTATCTTATTATATGATCTATCAATATGTTTATACTTTTGAGTGATGAATGTGGGTTTCAAAATAGAATTGATGTTTTTAGCAAATGTAACGGAATTTTGTTTTTGTTTTTGTTTTGAGATGGAGTCTAGCTCTGTCACCCAGGTTGGTTGGAGTGCAGTGGCACTGTGTCAGCTCTCTGCAATCTCTGCCTCCCAGGTTCAAGCAATTCTCCTGTCTCCGCCTCCCAAGTAGTTGGGATTATAGGCACCACCATGCCTGGCTACTTTTTGTGTTTTTAGTAAAGATGGGGTTTCACCATGTTGACCAGGTTGGTCTTAAACTCCTGACCTCAGGTGATGCTCCCACCTCGGCCTCCCAAATTGCTAGGATTACAGGCATGGGCCACCATGCCCAGCCCTGTAACAGAATTTATACATCCAATGACTGTTGTCTCCTCAGGATTATTTATCTGAAAAGCTGTTTTTATTAGGCTTTGCCATTACAAAAAAATATTAACTCCTTCCGGGTCTTATTGTACATTCTTTTGATTATTTGGGAAGCAAAATGTGGTCCACTAATGGTTATTTTTGTTTTGTGGGTTTTTTGTTTTATTTTGTTCATTACTTTTACTTTCGTTTTGAGAAAACAACAGGAAGTTATTTGAAGCCAAGTCAAGTGAGTAAGTTTGTTAAGTCAGGCAATGTAATTTGGAGTTGTAAAACATCTTGTATGACTACAAGAAAATGTGTAGTTCCTAAAGTCATTCTGATTATAATACCAAAAAAGAAGTTTCACAGTATGTTGAAGAGTGAATGCCCTATTGAAATGCATTTATAACCTCCCAAGGTATTTGATTAACATGACATACATATGTTCTGGTATGTTTATTTAAAATCAGTTTCTCCTGTGGTTCTATGCACACCTTACATAATGATATAAACCTTTCTTTTAGTTAACTTTCAGATTTTTGTTAATACTGAGTCCAAATCTTGTTTTACCAAGAGTGTTCTCAATACTCAATTCTCAATATATATCTCAAGAAAAGATAAACATTTTTAAAAGCACTAAGTAGAATTCAAAGAATAACACTTCATAGAAGAAGCTCCTACAAAAATTCAAGATTCATAAGTGTCAGGAAGACTTTCTCATCATGATAAAATAGCCAGAGGACATAATATGGAATGAAAGCAACCAAGTGTAAGAGGGACTGGAGAAATAACTGAGGAGTTAAGAAGCCTGGAGCAGTGTTAAGTCATTTTTGCGGTAGTAATGATTGCTAATGCATTGAAATAATTGTTTCCCAATCTATACTAAATAAGCCATCTCTTGTTGTCAGCCATGTCCCATTCAGAATAAAACTATGGCATCTTCAAATGCTGTACCTAGCCTAAATAAGGAACGAAAACACCCCACAAATCTCTAGTTTCTTTGTTTTACATGTTCTGTCTTGACTTCTTCAAAGTTGTCCTTTTGAGATATGGCTTGCAAATCATGTGATTAATTCTGTAGCAGCATTTGACCTTCTATGATCATAAAGAACATTGTTTCAAAAGAACAAATCACTTATTGAATCAATCCTTAATTTTAAGCAATGTATTTACAAGTCAAAATAGAGAATTAGAGTATTTATAAGAATTATTCAGAAATTTTAGGGACATCCATTTCTTCCTAATCAAAGCAGGGTACAATGCTTTTCACTTTGGATTTAACTTTTAGCACACAATCATATAGAAAAATTTTTTTCCAAAAATATATATCCGGACATCATCTATTTTCTCATTATCCTCCCTTAATATTTTGATATTCAAGTCATTTGCTTTTGAGCACTTACAGTATCATTAGTCTTATGTAGTTTTCTTCTTATCTTACTATAATAAACCAAAATATGAACCTTTTTCCTGTCCTTGTTTTTTTTTTCAAAGAAGAGAGAGATTATCAAGTATTTTCTCCTTTTTTGTTTATAGAGACAATAAAGTACACTTGAAAATGCCCCAATTTTGGAATCAGACAGAACTCAGTTGAATTCTAATTCTGCCACTTACTATTGTAAACTCTTTCAGTGTTCATCAGCCTGACTCAACCTGTTTCTTATTTGCCTGATTCTGGATTTGCATGTTATTCAAACACTCTCCAGCAACACTTTCATCGATTTAATGAAATAATGTGTCTCTTTCAAAATTTTTAGTTACCCTTTCTAATCATTTTTCATTGCTTTGCATTATATTGTTCAATTGATTTCATACAATTAGAGATTGACAAAGTGGTTGACTGATGGCTAGGGATAGATTACAATGTTAAATTGGGAGGAATGCTTGGTGACTAATATTTAATTGGCTGACACGTTTAGGAGTAGTTATGTATGACTCTTGCTTCCTTACACAACTTTGTAGCAGTAGAAACTTAGATAGTGAATACCTAGATGACAAAGACACCCTTCATAACAGAAGTGACTCTGATTTAGTACAACCACAAACCATCATCATCATAACTATCTTACTATCTCTGAGCTTGTTTCTTTACCAGTAAAATAAAAACAATACCTACCTTGCTTCTTAGAGTTGCTGTTTTTAATATATAATAACATTGGTTAAAGCACTTGACAAACTGTTAAGCACTATTTAAATATTATTATGCCACACTGAATGCAAGCAAACTGCAATTAAAATGATTAAGGAAAACATCAATATAAATATGTAGATAAAATGAAATGGTATTTTTTGCTTAACACTAGCTCCATTATTATTCAATTCATTCTTACCTGGAAAAAGAAAAATAAGCTTTTTTGTTATCTATTCAGCAGATTTTTATGAGTCATCTTAATATATAGAGTGATGCTAGGCACTGAAAAGAAGGCACTTTTTTGTTATCAAATTATCTGCTCCTACTCCCCAGTAATAGTCTTAACTCCAGGGAGCAGGCAGCACCCTTTTTTGTTCAAAACAAAAAATGCCTACAATCTGTCAGTTCCTGTGCCCTCTCTATATTATGTTTTTTCTTTTCTTTTTTTTCCTTTCTTTTGGCAGGGTCTCACTGTTGCCCAGACTGGAATGCAGTGGTGCAGTCATAGCTCACTGTAGCCTCAAACTCTATGCTCAGGCAATCTCCCTGCTTCAGGCTCTCAGGCAGCTAGGACTACAGGCACACACCATACCCAGCTTCTTCTTTTTTTTTTTTTTTCTTTTTTTTTTGAGGCAGGGGTAGCTCTTTATGTTGTTGAGGCTGGTCTCGAACTCCTAGCCTCAGGCGATCCTCTCACGATGGCATTCCAAAATGCTGGGATTACAGACATGAGCCTATTATCTTATTTTCTTCTCAGAGCATACAGCACTTTCTGGAGTACATATTACTTATTCTGTTTTATGGATAAGACAACTGAGGCTCTGAAAGTTTAAGACAGTCTACATTATAAGTGGCAGTATCAGCATTCACCTCAGTTCTGTCTGATTTCAAAATTAGGGCACTTTCAAGTATACTTTACTTTCACCATAAGCAAAATAGGAGAAAATACTCAATAATCCTTCTCTCCTTTTTTCTTCTTTTTTTTTTTTTTTTTTTTTTAAGAAAAGTGATGGGGAGGGAGAGATCTTAGGTAAGTATAGTCTATATTTTTTTGATTTATCGTAGTAATCTAAAAATATACTGAGGAGATGGACTGCATGGCAGTGTGAGGAGCACAGGTGACCCTCTCCATGGGGAAATCCATTTAATTGCGCAGAAGTTATTTTTTAACTATTTAAAGTCTTTGAAAGTTGTCCTAAGGACTTGCAGCAAATGAAGAAACACCTATTCAAGATAATAGACTAAATCTCTTTAAGAAGAGTGAATGTCTACGGATTTGAGCCACAATCCACTCACACCCCTACATCCTAGCTCAAGGTGATAAAATATCCATCAACTACTGAATAGACAAACAAAATGTGATATATCCATAAAGTGAATATTAACAATTGGTTCTCACAAACTGGCCCTAGTACTCCACACGTCCGTTCTTCCCCTAACTCTTGTTATAAAATTTTCTTAGTAGCTCTCTTAATATTGTTTCTCTCATTCATTCCCATCTCCACCCCTGCAAAATGAGATCTCATCCCGCAGTTTTCATTTCTTTTCCACCCATTCATTCTTAACTTCTGTATTCCGGATTACCAATATCCAAAATTTTCATAGGATAATTAGTGTCCCCCTAATTACCAGTGCTATAGTCTTTTCATAGTGCTCGTTCTCTTTGACCTTTTTATAGTATTTGACAACAGTGAATAAATCTTGATGCTGTCTTTATGCTTCCTTAAAAATGTACTCTCATATATTTTCCAGTTCTTTTTCTTATGTTCGTCATTGGCTCCTCTTCTTGTGTCTGCCTCTGCTTGTTTTGTAAACCCTGTTTCTTGGTTATCTGCTTTTCTCAGGTCATACCATATTATTATAGTTGAAAAACTGCCTTTAAATACATGGATCACATGGCATAGTCACCAGTATTGACCCCATATGCCAGGCCATTAAAGAAGCCTCAATAAAGTTAGATAATTGAAATATAGAAAGTGTGTTCTCCAACCAAAATTGAATTAATTGACAAAAGGAAAATTGGGAAATTTACAGACATGGAAATAAAACAACATACTTTTTTAAACACTCAGTGGGTCAAAGTAGAAATCACAACAGAAATTAGAAAATACTTTCAAATAAAGCACAACATACCAGAACTTATGAGATCCAGCTAAAGCATACTTAAAGGGAAATTCATAACTGTATATGCCTGCATTAAACAACTATCTCAAATCAGTGACCTAACCCTCCACCTTAAAAAGCTGGAAAAAGAAGAGTAATCACAAGGGAGCGTGTAATAAAGATAATTGTTGAGATAAGTGAAATAGAGAGTATAAAGACAGTAGAATAAGTCAACAAAACTTGCTTCTGCTTCTGCTTGCTCAGTAGACATTCCCATGTTGCTGTTCCTCTGTGAACATACTCAACATGTCTAAAATCTTGTCTTCATCATGCCCAGAAGACTGAGGAGTCCTACCATTGTTTTATGTGAGCTGCATTCACAGTCTTTCATACTTCCAAGATGAATTTTTTGGAGTAATCTTTGACTCTTCCCTCTCTGCTCCCCAATTTCACATATTAAACCAGCTGCCTTTTATTCGGTCCTTTCTTTGTTATTTTTTTCTCAAAGTTCTCCCTTTAAAAAAAAATGTTCACTCTTTAGCTCCTATCTGGGTTCTTATCACCCTATTCCTAAACAGTTGTGCTAACAGTCTCCTGAGTGATCTTCCGATTTTAGTTTCTCTGACATCCTTAATGCACCCAACAGAGTCTTGCCAATTAATCTGTTTTAAACCACCATTTGCATCATTTCTCCCCTCCACAGTCTTTCCTTAGCCTGGCTGTCAAGGTCCTCCACAGTCTTAGTTTTCTACCTACATCTTCCATTAGACTGTTATAAATTACTTCTTCCCCTTTCTCCTGATTAACATTCTCACTCCCACCTTTAATCATGTTGTGTGTATATTTCACTTCATACCTTCGCTTATGGTTCCCACCTAGACAATGTATCTGACATTCATCCATCCACGTGGTGTGGCATCCTCTTAAAATTTCCTTAATTGAGCCTCAGTGATTATTACCTTTTCTAAATTTATAGCACCAGCATTCATTTCATTCATTTGCCAATTGTGCCTGTATTGTGATATTTCTTGTATGTTGGCCAGTTTTGATATTTCATTTTTAGATTTATTTAACTTTTTGTATATGTATTTCTTAACTCCTAGAACAAGAATATTAAGCAAATATTAAACATATTAGAAGGGTTTTAATGCTGTGCCTTAATCCTTTCCGTTTTGGGTTTAATTCTTGTGGGGTTTTTTGTTGTTGTTGTTTATGTTTGATATATTCTCATACCCAGTAGAAATGCAAATTACAAAGAAAGTCACTTCTAATAAATATATGTGGTTTTAAAGATAGAAGGAAGGTAATTACAAAGATTATTTGGCTTTTTCATTTGTTTGTTTGTTTGTTTTTTGGTTTTGAGACACAGTTTCACTCTGTCGCCCAAGCTGGAGTGCAGTGGCTCTATCTCGGCTCACTGTAGCCTCCATCTCCTGGGCTCAAGCAGTCCTCCCACCTCAGCCTTCAGAGTAGCTGGGACCACAGGCTTGTGCCACCACGCCTAGCTATTGGCTATTTGGCTTTTTAAGATAGATTGCAGAGTGTGACACTGAATCTTACACAATTATATGTTGCTGTTAATCTGTTTCCCTTTTTAGGATTCAAACCTGATAGCCTTGAGATTTGTATTTCTTAAAAGGAAAATATCTAAACATTGTTAGGCTGTAAGGCATTTTTATTATAACCTTTAAAACAGGAATTTTTTCAAGTTTCATCCAAGGGCAATTTTTTAAGGACTTAGCTATAAATCCTGGGAAATAGATTTTCCTGATGGAATTCTTACCACTGAAATTAAGTACAACAGACCCACTATTTTAAGATCCCTTAAATTCCAGCTGTCAACCTTCTTACAATGGAAAAAATGAAGTATCATTTCTTCTTCACATTTATTTTTGACAAATGCTTATGTTCTTGTCCTAATTTGTTGAAGGCTAAACATAAGTCCATAAGTATTTATAAGACATTGATGCAAATCAGATACATATATTCACATGAGCCCTGAAAGGAAACATACATAGATTTTATGAGAAATTACAATGATAGACATTAATACTTATATTTTTACCATCTACATAATAAAGTTATTTGGATACTTTATTATAGTGGAGTAAACAATGTGCATATTAGACAATTTTTAATTAATTTAATTTTAGTTGTAACATTTCCGAAAAATGTTTTCTAACATAGGGCTTTTTTTTTTTTTTTTTTACTTTTTTCTACCTGGAATGTTAATTCCTAGTATACCTTACAGTGAATTTTCCGGTCAATATAAATACCATGTAAATACAGTTTATAACAGTCTTTTATTTTAGAGGTTTATTTTGTTTGATATGGTATATAATTTATTAAGTTTGAACAGATCATTTTAATAAAAGTCCAAATCATAAGTGTTAAAAACAATACTAATTGTATTTATTTGATAATATATAGAAAAAAGTTTTATCACAATTTTTAATAGATTAATGATCCAATAATATCTGAAGAAATAAAGATAAAAATATAAGGCATGTTTTTAATCCCTTGATATATCTGGACCTAGCATGGTAAATGCCAGATTGTTTTTCAACTATTATTATAAAATACAGAATACCCAATTAATTTAATAGTTCAGAAATTAAACAGGATTCCTATCAGGGAAATTTACTGAAATGTTTTTTCTAAAGCTTCAGTGGCCAAAAGACAGCAGTAGAATGTGAGAAACTAATTTTGGTTTGTTTTAACGCCTCAGAATGTTACAAATTAATCAAGTGCTACTTAAAGTCTAGAACTCATTAACTTTATAAGTTTTACTTTTCCCATGACAGGGATTAAGTTATAGCATAAAGCTTCTTTAGTCTCACATCAAGCAGGCTGCCATCCCCTCTGTACAAGTGCCCTCTTATCTGCAATTTAGTGAGTTCAGTGTAGGCAGCGATGTGTGCAGTGACATAAAAGTACTAGTTTACTGTTACGTAATGTTTACGTGCAACCAGGTACAAATCCATTCTGGTCGTGTCTTTCCTCTACTCTAGGTAATCTGCTTAGGTAAAGCAGACACTAATAGTTACTACACCTGGAAGAAAAAATATATATGTATGTTTAAAAATACACACACACTCAACCAACATTCATTTGTTCACGTGCTTTCAGTAAAGAAAAAGAGTACATTATAAGTATTTAATCATTTGTTTCTTATTTTAACAAATCTAAAAGGTAAACTTACAGTCAGTGTTGTTAAGGGTCACAATTACATTTAAGATTTACATATCAAATAAAACTACCGGAGCTGTAACTAAACCAAAGTGCCAGTTAATTGCTGAAAGACATATCTCATATTTAGCTGTACGGATTTTGCTATATTGTTCTTAGGAGAACAAGCAAGTGAGTTATGTGACATGATTGTGTGAGTAAACCATTAGGTAATAGTGTATATCCCCAATAAACTAAAAATCAACATAAATATGCAAGCAAAATTTAGTAGGCTAAATTTTTTTTTCTTTTTTAACTTTATGTGGAGTGGCTGAGTTTATGGCATTTGTAGAACAGATTGAGATTTGTAATGAAAAGGGAAGCAAAATGGAAAGTATTGAGAGAACAGCAGGGACCATTTGATGTGATTATGAAAGATGTTTCCTTATTCTGTTTTTTTCCTTTGCAATCTAAAAACAGTAGCAGGGGGTTACAAGCAGAGTTCATCGTAGGTTGTCAATCACTGTCATTTAACATTTGCAGGGGAAGATGTCTTTATTCAAGGACAGCTGGGCAAATCAGAGACACAGATTTGCAGTTAGTAGTCTGTCCAGCCTACACTAAATAAACAAGGATAGGGCAGACAAACCAGCCTCTCACATAAAAATATAATGGACTCCACTGACCTTGCTGCCCTCCATTCAGCTTCAATCCCAGTTGCATAAAAGCTTCACTACCCACTTTCAATTTCCTCTAATTACCTACATGATGTAGATAAGAAAATGAACCTTACCGATAGTCAGTGATCACACAGGAAATTAGCTAGACAAGTTGTTTAAAATTAGAGGAGTAATTTGGAGGTAAATAGAACGTCTACTAAGGAAGCAGTGGCTAGAAAGGTTTTTGTTTGCTTGTTTTTAACCAGGGATTGTGATTATTTTACTAGCTCACTCTCTGCTGATCCTGAGATTGCTGCTTTTCTAATTAATCTTAACTGAGTAAAAAAACCTCCTCTGTAAGTATTCTGAAACACCCAGCATAAAATACATGAGGGACGTAAGAGCTAAGTAAAGTGGTGAAGCAAGCATGTAATATTCTAAAGAGCTTAGAGAAACTGCGAACTGGAATTTCAGGAGTACATGACCATGGTATTCACAGGAGAGCCTGGCAGAGCAATTCAGGATTAAATAGCAGTTGTCTTCAGTCTGTCTTCATTTTAAATCTCTTTTCAAGTTCATAGTCAAAATACCGTCTCCAAAAAGAAAAGAAAAAAACAACTTTTAATATTTTCTATTCATCCTAAATAATTTAAAATAAATAATATTTTCTGTCTTGTTCTTGTGGTTCATAGCACTTGAGTTTTAATTAGAAAATACTATAAGGTTTCAAAGTAATATACTCCATAATGCTTTTTTTTTTAATAGAAATGCTGCATTCCAGCTGTATTAATGTTTCTTTTTGCCTGTCTTTCCACACTATTTTGAGTCAGTTCCACTGAGGTGCACTGGAAAGAGCATATTTCTTTATCATGCATTGATGTACTTTTGTGAGCATTTAATTAATATGGATTTAAAAGAAACCTAATTGGAGACTGGAGACTAAAGCTCACAGTATCAAATCTGCAGTTCAAGAGGATACAATTTCAGAATATTTTATCTTTAATCTGACTGTCTCTTGTATTACAAGCACATATTGGTCTTTCACAGAACCAATATTTTCAGTGATATAATCACATATAAATTGTATGGTTACTTGAATAAAATGAATGTACAACTACTAGTAAAGCATAAGTTTTAAAAATCTTGTTTCTTTGAATATTTTAAGAATCATGATATTTTTTAAAGTAGGTTAATTAAATTTTATTTTACATAGTGAAGGACACTTACATAATTATAAGCAAAGATTTACATCTGAAAACTAGAACAAAATTCAGTTAACTCTTAAAATTCAGTTAACATCCTTTAGGATATCAGATGTGATTATTATTATTACTATTATTTTTATTATTATATCTAACATTTACAGCACGTCTTACTGTGTTTAAGTGGTTTATAAACACTATCATATTCTGACACCAAACTCAAATTTAAGATAAGAAATTTGGAACCTGGGGAGTTACAGTTACTCCCAGAAGGTCACATAGCTTGGAAGTGGCAGAGCTGAAGATCACCTGTTGTATCAATTCCCAGATCTCGCTTTCTCTCCACCACCTCATCCCACACCATGCTGACCCTAGAGATCTATAATATCTCTAAAGGGATGAATTTCTTACTACCGCATTGTCTGTATTCCCTTTATTTCAAACACTGGAAGCAGAAAAAGAAGAACCCTCAAAGGAAGTAATAGCTGTTAATTAGACCTGTTAATTATAGATAATTTTTAAATATAGAAACTAATATTGATTTGATAATTGATAAACATTTATAAACCAAATGTCAGCTCCTTTGAAGATCTCAAAAGTGTTGTCTGTGTCAAATTTGATAGTGAAAAATGTCCTATTTACCAAAAGCATATGTTTAATTGTAAAATCAGTGTAGACACTTTTGGATTATGTCTCACTATCAAGTATAGTGTAGATATAACTTACATTTGAAAAATAATATTAAGCTCTTTTAAGAGTATGTTACTATAATAAGTTCCAGTCCCCCCTTTTCAATTCAAATTTGATTCTTAACCTATCTTCCCTCCTTCCTTTTTCTTTTAAAAAAATCATTTTGACTGTCTTTCAATTCAGTCATAACTTCTTCACAGATACCTACATGACCCACTGTTATTATGTGTACCTCTTCCCCATTATATTTGTCCAGTTGCCATTTTACATTCATTTGTGATTAACTTTGATTAAGGTCTGGCTCCCCGACTAGACTGCAGAGTTTCATAAAAGCAGAGGGTCATGTCTCTTTTTGTTTACCATTGTGTATACCTGTCAATAATATATGCTGAATAAATATGTGGTAAACCAGCTACCCAGCACAGTAAGACCTTGTGGTTATTGAAGTACTTTTAATTTTTATTGAAGTGCATATAGTTTTTTGCAAAGAAATTAAGGAGCCCTTAGTTAAGAAAGATTACTTCATGCACTAAGAAAAGGCATCACTGCGTTAAACATTTTAGGAGAGTGACTGTCTGGATAACCTTAATAAAAGGTTTGATGACCCCCTTATTAAACTTAGAAAAATGTCTCTACTGCAGAGCATTCTTTCCAACCCAAAATGTACTCAACTGTTAGCAGACTCATCTGATACTGATACTACTGGCAGTGGTCAAATACACAATCTTAGTAAAGAAGGGGATTAATGCAATAAATCACATAAATCTAGCAGAATTAGCATGGTTTAGAAGAGAACAGTAGAGTCACATCTTACATGGAGTTGAAATTCTAACGTAGGGAAATACAACTAAAAGTACTTATGATCAAAGTTACCTGCAAATAACCCCACAAGTACAAGCATGGTCGAGTATAGTTGGCC
>NW_012107475.1:772185-773922 GCF_000951045.1 Mandrillus leucophaeus | reverse complement strand
CTGCTCATCCTATATATCTTAGTTTGAATGTCTTTTCCTTCAGAAAGCCTTCCTAACCTTCCTAACTTGGTCAAATTTCTTTACTAAACTCTGTCACGTTTCTGTTCCTCATAGCACTTGTCACCATATCAGATTTGCATTTGTGTATGTAGTTGATTGAATAATGTCTGTCTGTCACACTAGGGAGCTTGACTGTGCCAGCAGTCTACAATGGCATATGGCAGATACTCAAAAATATTTATTAAATTATTTCATACAAAGTTTTGATATAGGAAGTTTCCTATTAATATAGTCTAAATGTTTTCATAAGGATTTAATACTATTGTCATTGGCCCACTTTTTAGTACTTTTGTAGTATATACTTGGCATGTAATATGGGCACGGGTTTCTGAAATTTTCAGTCAAGCACAAAAACATGCAGACATTATGCATAGATAGCAGAATATTCCAGTTGTTTCATATTACTACATTCCAAATAATGAAATCTCTAAGATTTCCATCGTTAAGTCTTATTTCATAGACAAGAATCCACGAGTACAAGTCAAAAGTTGTCTTATTTTTCTCTATGAACACCCCTCCCACCATGACCACTTCCCTAGGTAGCTAGTAATCTGCTTGCTGTCCCTCTAGATTCATTTGCATTTTCTAGAGTATGATATAAATGAAATCCTAGTGTATGTATTCTTTTTTTTTTTTTTTTTTTTTTTGGTCCGGCTTCTTTCAGTCAACAGAATTATTTTGATGCTCATTCGTGTTCTGGAAAACATCAATCATTAATTCCTTTTATTGCAAAAATTCCATTGTGTGGATGTGACACAGTTGTTTACCGTCTCACTTGTTGATGGACATTTAATTTTTTTTCTGATTTTTTTTTTCGCTTCACAAATAATGCTCCTGCCGACTACTGTGTACAAGTCTTTGTTGTATGGACATATGCTTTCTTTTCTCTTGAGTAAATCCCTAGGAATGGAATAACTAGATCATATGGTGGGTATATGTTTAATTTTTTAAGAAAACATGAGACCCTTTTCCAAAGAAATTGGAACATCTTACATTCCCACCAGCTATGCATGAAATTTCCATTTCTTTCCCATTCTCTCCAACACTTGCTCTGTCACAGTTATTTTAATTTTGGCCATTCTAATTTATATTTTTCTTAAAACTAGTGATATGAGACATCTTTCCATAAAGTATCTGTTAAAGTCTTTTTCCCATTTTTTACTGGGGCGTTTGTTTTCTCATTGTTGAGCTTTGAGAAAACCTTATGTATTCTGGATACAAGTCCTAGATGAGATATATGCTTTGCAGATATTTTCACTCTGTGGCTTATATTTTTAGTATTTTAACAATATCTTTTAAATTTGGTGATGTTCAGTTTATCATTTTTTTCCTTGTATGGGTCATGTTTTAACTGTCCGATCAAAGAAATTTTTTCCTAATTCTAGATAACAAAGATGTTCTATGTTTTCTTCTGGAAGCTTTAAAGTTTTAGATTTTATATTTAGGACTATAATACATTTTGAGTGAATATTTCTTTATGGTGTAAAATACGGATTGAAGTTGATTCTTTTTTGTCATATGGATACCCAGTTATTCTACTACCACTTCTTGAAAAGACTGTTCTCCCCTGCTTTGCCTTTGAGCCTTGGTCAAAAATTAGTTGCCCATGTATATGTGGGTTATTTTGGGACTCCTTGTTCAATTCCAATATATACTTTTTGCTTAGTGTAGCTTTGT
>NW_012107475.1:768038-769995 GCF_000951045.1 Mandrillus leucophaeus | reverse complement strand
AATTCTAACGTAGGGAAATACAACTAAAAGTACTTATGATCAAAGTTACCTGCAAATAACCCCACAAGTACAAGCATGGTCGAGTATAGTTGGCCATGTTCAGATATGCTATTTCTCTGTGAGTTCAGCACCCCTAAGTTTTCTTCTAGCATTGGAGCAGATCATTGTTTCTTTAGCACCAAATGAAGTAGTTTGCTTACATTTAGAAGGCAAGCCTTATGAAAAATGTATACTTTTGAATACTAGAATAATATTCAGAAAGATGTTCACACTCTCAGAGGTTTCTCTTTCTCTGGGGAATATGGGAGTGTATTGTATATGTAACTAATTTGACCTACATAGTACTGAAGAAAGTAGATTATCTAATTAATAGATAATGCTATTAATTAGTGTTTTCATTCAAAATCTGGAGATCCAATGCAGGTTGCAGTACTAAAACAGCTATTGAATTTTCTTCTGATAAAGAATCAGAAGGAATTGGATTTTACAAACAGTAGAAAGAAACATAAAATATGAATAAAGTTTTAGACTATGAAACAGACTTAACACTGATTTCTTCTCCTTCCATCACCTCCACCCAATTATCTGGATTCTTGCTCTTTCTTTAAGTGTATTTTGCATACTTGACAGAAAGCTCCTGCTCATGGATGTTCCCAACTTCTCTGCTACTAATAGCATCATCATTCTTCTCATCCCTGAAGCTTAAACTTTAGACGCTGCTTATCTGTTTTCATGGATCTACTCACACTATTTTCTTTGCTTGGAATGCAGGGAATCTCTCCTCTCTCCTCTTCTACAAATTGTTCTAAGCCTAGAACAAATGCCATGTCTTCTGGGAAACTTTCCAACACATCCAGTTTTCTTCAGTGCTCTTCTCTGTAGAATGTTTTATTCCTCACTTAAAATAATTATTCATTTATATAATTTGTTTCCCTAAATATTATTTTAATTTTCTTGAAGGAATTTTTTTTTTTTTTTAAGATTTCTGAGTCATTCTCTTCCTTATTTGCTATTACATTTTTCTTAAACCAATTGGCAAGAGTGGGAAAATAAGTGAACTTTCTGATGGGGACTTTGATGGAGCTTAAACAGGTTGAAATGGGTCAGTCAGCAGGTAGTAGTAGTTCAGTCCTGATTCACCTGAAATCCAAGAATAATAGCACTGTCCTGTGTAGCTGATCCCTCATTTTTTGGCAAATGACTTCAAAGAGAAAAGGAAAAAACTAACATGACATAAAAAAGAAAATCAAGTTGACACACAGGGTTAAATAAACATTGTCAACTGCTAATGTGTCAGCATATACTTCTTCCATAACATAGTCCAAAATAGTGAAGACAGTATTCAAAACAGCGTAGAATAGCCATACATTTTTTTATTATTACCAAGAAAAATAAGGGACATAATTAACAAATATTTATCAAATTCAGTTAAACAGAATGTTCCAAATAATATTCACGATATTTTTTCAGCCTGCTGTATTAAATCTGTTGAAACTATTTTTGCACAACATTTTTCAGTCTCTTGGACTCACCATTTTTCCTCTCATTAGAGGGCCTTTGTATACAGCAGTCCTCCCCAATTATTTGCAGTTTTTCTTTCCAGGTTTCAGTTACCCATGGTCAACCACAATCCAAAAATAGGTACCTACATTACACTAAGCATTTTGAGAGAGAAAGAGGACATTCACAAAATGCCTATTGTAATTTATTATTATAATTGTTTTATGTTATTATTAGTTATTGTTGTTCATCTCTTACTCTACCTAATTTATAAATTAAACTTTATCATAGGTATGCATGTATACATAGGAAAAACATAGTATATATAAGGCTTGTTACTATCCAGAGTTTCATATGTCCACTGGGGTTCTTGGAATGTATCCCCTGTGGATAAGGGAGAAGTACTGTATACTATTCCTAGAATACTCTTCACTTCTCTTTTTTTTTTTTTTTTTTT
>NW_012107475.1:745096-766278 GCF_000951045.1 Mandrillus leucophaeus | reverse complement strand
TAAAATACGGATTGAAGTTGATTCTTTTTTGTCATATGGATACCCAGTTATTCTACTACCACTTCTTGAAAAGACTGTTCTCCCCTGCTTTGCCTTTGAGCCTTGGTCAAAAATTAGTTGCCCATGTATATGTGGGTTATTTTGGGACTCCTTGTTCAATTCCAATATATACTTTTTGCTTAGTGTAGCTTTGTAAGTCATGTAGTGCTCGTGGAGAACATGCTTAAGAATCCATCATGATGGGAAATATTTCATTCTCAAAAAAAAATTATCTTCTTCCTGTTATGGTAGTTCTGAATGCTAGATATTTTTTTCCATGGGATCAAAAGGTACCTAAGTATATGATTGCGAATGAAAAAATAGGGGACGGAAATTAGGTATTGGCAGTTTTTCCATTTTTAAAGTGTGTGAATTTTTAATATAAATGTGGAAATATAAAGCATTAATGCAAATCAAAATGTTTCAGTGAACAAGTTTCAGCAATTCAGCTTTGTGATAATTATAAATAAACTTGTTAAATTTTTCTGGACAATGCCAGGATTCAGATTTTTTTAAAACAAGTAAATTTCTTATTGACGGCAATGGTGTTTTTGCATTTTTATCATACAGTAGATTCCGTCCATTCACTGTATTTTTCTGAGTTGTCCTACGTGCAAGTATGTTTTTAATGTTGTCTGTCTTGTGTGCTGTTCCTGTAAGTTTGCTATTAAAATACATAAACTATAAAAAAAAAAAAATCATGCAGTGCTAGCTCTTCAGCGTTGGTCTTTTTATCCTGAGTGCGTTTGGCTATTCTAGGTCCTTTACATTTCCATATGAATTTTAGAATCAACTTGTCAATTTCTAACACACACAAAATAGGGCCTGCTACAGCTTCAATTGAAATTGTATTAAATCTGTAGATCAATTTAGGAGAATTAAGATATAACTCTTCATTTAGTTAGATCCTCTTTATTTTTTCTTAGCAGTGTTTTTGTTGTGTTTTGTTTTCAGTGTCCAGGTTTTTATATTTTTATGAGATTCATCTCTAAGTGTACTTCATATATATGATGTTATCATGAATTCCTTTTTTATTTCTGATTGTTGGTTGCAAATATACAGAAAAATACAATCAATTTTTGTATGTTAATCTTGTATCCTACACACTTGCCAAACTTATTTTGTAGATATCATTGGACTTTCTACATTGATGGCCATGTCATCTGCAAATAAAGATAGTTGTACTTCTTCCTTTCCAGTCTAGATGCCTTTATTTCTTATTCTTGCCTGATTGCACTGGCTGGAACCTGTGGTACAATGTTGAATAGAAATAGTAAGAGCAGGCCAGACATGGTGGTTCGCATATGTAATCCCAGTGCTTTGGGAGGCTAAGGCAGGAGGTTGCTTGAGGCAAGGAGTTTGAGGCCACCTCGGCAGCATAATAAGATCCCAAGTCTACAAAAAAGACTTTTTTTTAATTAGCCCGGCATGGTGGTGCATGCCTACTCTGGAGGCTAAGGTGGGAGGATAATGAGCCCAGGAGTTTGAGGCTACGGTGAGCTATGATTGTGCCACTACACTTCAGCCTGGGCAACAGAGTGAGGCCCTATTTAAAGAGATTTAGTAGTAGTAGTGAAAGCAGAAATTCCTGTTTTGTTCCTAATCTTAGGGGAGAAACATTCAGTCTGTCACTATTAAATGTTAGCCATAGATTTCTCAGAAGTGCCATTTATGGCCAGCGCTGTGGCTCACGCCTGTAATCCCAGCACTTTGGGAGGCTGAGGCTCATAGATCACAAGGTCAAGAGATCGAGACCATCCTGGCTAACACGGTGAAACCCTGTCTCTACTAAAAATAAAAAAATTAGCCAGGTGTGCTGGCATGTGCCTGTAGTCCCAGCTACTTGAGAGGCTGAGGCAAGAGAATTGCTTGAACCCGGGAAGTGAAGCTTGCAATGAGCTGAGATGGTGCCACTGCACTCCAGCCTGGGCAACAGAGCAAGACTCCATCTCAAAAAAAAATGAAAAAAAAAAAAGAAGTGCCATTTATGAGGTTGAGAAAGTAACCTTCTTTAGTTTGCTGAGAGTTTCTGTTAAGCATGGATGTTGAACTTTGTCCGATTTTTTTTTCTGTATGACTGAGATAATGTTGTTTTTCTTTTAAAGTTTATTTATAAGATGAATTATATTTATTGATGTTTGAGTGTGTAACCAATCCTGCATCCCCAGAATAAACTTCATTTGGTCATGATGTATTATTCTATTTATATATTGTTAAATTTGCTAAAATTTTGTTTAGAATTTTTACATTTATGAGAGATATTTTGTGGTTTTCTTATCCTTTAATGTTATTGTCTTGTTTGGGCATACGGACAGAACTGGTGCCATCAAATTAGTTGGGAAATATTTCTCTCTCTTTGATGTTCCAGGAAAGTTCTTACAGAATTGGTTTTAATTCTTTCTTAAATGTTTGATAGAATTCACCAGGGAAGCTATCAGGGCATGGAGTTTTCTGTGTCAGAAGATTTTTACTACAAATTGAATTTCTTTAATACATGTAAGGATTTTCAGGTTATTTCTTCTTGAGTTTTCTATTTCTTCTTAATGTTTTGTGTCTTTCAAGCAGTTTATCTATTTCATCTTAGTTTTTATAGGTAAAGGCATAAAGCTGTTCATATTATTTTTTAATTATTATTTTAATATCTGTAAAATCTGCAGTTATGTCACCCCTCTTATACCTGATACTGATGTATGTTTTCTCTCCTTTTTCCCTGATCTGTTTGCTAGAGGAGTATCAGTGTTGTTGATCTTAAAGAACCAGCTTTTGGTCTCATTTGTTTTCTCTATTGTATTTGTTTCCTATTTCAATGATTTTCACTTTAATTTTCATTCTTTCCTTTCTTTTGCTTATTTGGACTTAATTTACTGTTCTTTTTCTAGTTTTTTAAGGTGGAAACAAAAGTCACTTATTTGAGACCTTTCTTCAATTCTAATATAGATGTTTAGTTTTATAAATCCCTCCTAAGTACTGTTCCAGTGATGTCCCACAAAATCTGAGACATTATGTTTTTATTTTCATTCATGAATGTGCAAAATACTTTCTCATTTCCTGTTTTATTTTTTCTTTCAGTCATGAGTTAGAGGTGTACTACTTAGCTTCTAAATATTTGGGATTTTCCAGAGATCTGTCGTTGGTTTCTCATTTAATTTTCTTGCAGTCAAAGTATCACTTAAAATTTGTTTTTATGGCCCGCTAATATGATCTCAGTAAATAGTCTCTGTGTTCTTGAGAATAAATATATTCTACTGTTGTTGGGTTGTGTGTTTTATAAATGTCAATCAAGTCAGCTTAGTTTACTGTGTTGTTCAATTCTATATTCTTGCTGATTTTTTCGACTTGTTTTAGTGATTATTGAAAGATAGGTATTGATATCTTCAGCAATACTGTTTTTTTTTTTTTTCTATTTCTCCATGTACTTCTACACTTTTTTTTTTCATGGATTTTGAAGCTGTTATTCAGAACATAAATGTTTCAGATTGTTATGTCCTTCTGATTGACTCCTTTAGGGTTATGACGTTACCATCTTTATCCATGATGATAATCTTTGCTCTGAAATCTACTTTGTCTGAAATTAATATAGCCACTCTGCCTTTCTTTGAACTACTGTTAGCATAGTATATCTTTTTCTATTCCTTTACTTTTAACATATTTGTCTCTCTATACATTAATATGTACATATCTACGCATACATACATGTATTTATACATGTATATTAGTGTGTGTTTGGTAGTAAGCAAACATATATAGTTGACCCTCTGTGTCTATGGGTTCTGCATTCATAGATTCAATCAATTGCAGATCGAAAATATTCATAAACCAAAAAATGGCTGCATTTGTACTGAACATGTATAGACTTTTCTTTGTTGTCGTTATTCCCCAGACGATACAATATAACAACTATGTACATAGCATTTACATTGTATTAGGTATTATAAGTAATCTAGAGATGATTTAAAGTATACAGGAGGATATGTGTAAGTTATATGCAAATATTACACATTTTATATAAGAGACTTGGATATCTGGATTTAAGTATCTGCAGGGGGTCCTGGAACCAATCCTCCATGGATACCAAGGGACAACTCTAGTTGGGTCATGCTTTATTATGTAGATAATGTCTGACTTCAAATGGAGTTGTTTAGACCATTTACATTTAATGTGACTGTTGATATGCTTAGGTTTAAGTATATAATCATATTTGTTTTCCAGAGATTGTTGTTGATTTCTAATTTAATTTCATTATGACATGAAAACATACTTCACATGCTCCGTGTGAAGTATGTTCTTTATATTTTTGTTCTTTATTTTTACCTTCATGTGGATTAATTATTTATTTTTAAAACATTTTTTATAGATTCAGGGTGGTACCTGTGCAGGTGTGTTACATGGATGTATTGTGTGGTGGAGTTTAGGTTTCTATTGTACCCATCACCCAAGTAGTGAGCATTGTACCCAATAAGTAATTTTTCAATTCTTATCTCGCTCCCACTCTTCTTCCTTTTGGAGTCCCCAGTGTCTATTAATTCTGCGTGTATGTGTGTCCATGTATACCCATTGTCTAGCTCCCACTTATATGTGAGAACATGTGGGATTACATGTTCTCCAGCTCCATTCATATTGCTGCAAAAGACATAATTTCATTCTTCTTATGGCTGCATAGTATTCCATGGCGCATACCACATTTTCTCTATTCAGTTATCCATTGATGGACACTTGGGTTTATTCCATAACATTGCTATTGTGAATAGTACTACACTAAACATACAAGTACAGATACCTTTTTGATACAATGATTTTTTTTCCTTTGGAGCTGCCCAGTCAAGGGGTAGTTAGTTCCGTTTTTAGTTCTTGGAGAGTAGATTAGTTACTTCTTATCCTCTATGATGAGTTACTAACTGTAACTCTTGCATTTTGCTATTTTAGTGATTGCTTTAGGATTTATGGTGTACATTTTTAACATCACAGTTTATCTTCAAATGATACTATAAGACGTCATGTATCATAAGAGAACCTCAGAATATTATACCTCTGTTTCTCGCCTACCAGAAATTATGCTATTGTGTCATATATCTTACTTTTGCATGTATTGTAAACTCCATAATGTGTATTTATTATTTTTGTTTAAACAATCATTTTGTATTCAGTGATATTAAAATAGTAATAACAAATTATTACATATTTATCCATGAAATTACCGCTTTTAGTGCTCTTCATTTCTTTGTGTAGATCCATATTTTCATCTGGTGTAATTTGTCTTCTGCCTGAACAATAACTTTAACATTAAGTGCATCAGCTGAATTATTTCAGTTTTTGTATGTTTGAAAATTCTTCACTTCTGAAATATTTATTTTCGCTGAATTTTAGCATTCTAGATTGACAGTTGTTTTTCTTTTCCTTTTTTTATTTATTCAGTTTTGGGTTTTTTGTTTTTTTTTTTTTTTTTGATGGACTCTTGCTCTCTCCAGAGTGCAGTGCAGTGGCACCATCTTGGCTCACCGCAACCTCTGCCTCCCAAGTTCAAGTGATTCTCCTGCCTCGGCCTCCTGAGTGGCTGGGACTACAGGCGCGCGCGACCATGCCCAGCTAATTTTTGTAATTTTAGTAGAGATGGGGTTTCACCGTGTTGGCCAGGACGGTCTCAGTCTCGACCTTGTGATCCGCGGACCTCAGCCTCCCAAAGTGCTGGGATTACAGACATGAGCCACCGCGCCCGGCCCAACAGTTGTTATTCTTACAGTAAATTAAAGATGTTGCTTCACTGTTGCCTTATGGCATTATTTCTGATGAGCACCTTGCTTTCTTATCTTCCTTCCACTGTATATAACATAGTGTTTCCTCTGGCTGCTTTTCATATTTTCTATTTATTACTGATTTTGAGCAATTCAGTAGTGATTAATTATGGTTGTATAGTTTTCAGTTTTCTTTGAGATTTGTTGAATTTCTTGAATCTATAGATTTATAGTTTATATCAAATTAGAACTTTTCCAGTGACTATTTCTTCAAATTTTTTTCTGCCTTTCCTTCCACACTGTGCATTGGGCCACTTGAAGTTGTCTCACAACTCATTGATGTTGTGTTGATTTTTTAAATTCTTTTTTCTGTTTGTATTTCATTTTTAATAGTTTCTATTAATGTCTTAAAGTTTATGAATTTCTTCTTCAATATGTATTCTTCCATTAATAAAATTCATAAAAAACAAAATGTCTGAGATGAAAAATCTCATCTCCAGAAATTTTCATCTCTAGAAATTTGAATTGAGTAGTTGTCAGTAACTTTTTAAATATGTAAAATACAGCTGCAACAACTGTTTTCTTTGTCTGCTAATTCTAAGATCTATGTCACTCCTAAGTTTTCATTGACTGATTATTCTCCTTGTTATAGATCCTCTTTTCCTGCTTTTTTGCATAGTTGATAATCTTTAATTGGATGCCATACATTGTGAATTTCACCTTCTTGAGTACTATATTTTTTGTATTCCTATAAATCTTCTTGAGCTCTGTTCTGGAATGCAGTTAATTTACTTGGAAGCTGTTTGATCATTTTAGGTGTTGCTTTTTTAATTTGCTTGGCAGGCTAGAGTAATATTTGTCCTAGAGCTAATTACTCTCCACTACTTAGGCAAGGCTGTCTTCATCGCCTCAATACAGGGAGTCCTCTAGATGTACCTGGATTTCCTCTCACTACACCACAGCATGGTAACTCTCCATGCAGTAAGCTGAGGCAATGCTAAGGCTCACCTGGTTTGTTTTCTATGTATCAGGGATCATTGTCTTTCATAGCTTTATGTTCAGCATCTTGAAGACCACTGTTTCATAGGTTTTGTCTTTTTTTTTTTTTTTTTTTTGGAGGAAGGGGCAGTTGCAGTAGGAGGGTAAATCCAGCGCCTGTTTGAATATTAACATATCCAATTAATGCTATGTCTGATGTAGGATTCATATCAACATCCATGGACAATCTCAAATAACTACATATTTGGAAAATATGATTTTTGTTTCACAACAAACACTAATAAATAGATCAGTCTATTTTTTAACACAACAGTTCTAGTTTCGCTTGTAGGTTCAATTGGCACTTATTGACTGATATCATGCAGACTACTTTTCACTACTGTACCCTAAAAATCTAAGATGGAAAATCAAAACATTCCAGAACAATCTGACTCTGTGTGTGATCTAATTGGTTACAATAAATAGTAAGTTAATTCTGCTCTTTACCCTTTTCTCATCTTGCCAGTCTTGTCCTTGCCCCTTTCTCCAGCCCAGTCTTATTTCTTCCATTCATTCAGAAGATCTTAAATTAAACATCACTTTTTCAGAAAGCTGTCCCTTGCCCTCTAAAATAAGAAGGTCCCCCAAACTGAATTTTCATTCAACACTCTGTACTTTTACCGTATCATAACATTTATTACACTTTATAGAATTTTTTTATCTACCTTCCCTGATGAACTCTCAATTTCTGGTTCACTGCTGTGGCTCCAGTGTCATGCATAGTGTGTGATGACTAGTAAATACTCTATTATTTTTGTTGACTGTAAATACAAAGGAACATTCATGAATTTCACATAGATTGTACCTGACTCACCATCACTAATACATTGCTTATGATAGTATTGAACAAGCAAAATTCTAAGGGATATAGTTATTGTATGATTTTTCTGAGCCATGTTTTAAATGTCAGTAGAACTAAGAAGTACATTAATTATACTTTGATCCAACCATGTGGGGCTTTTTTTTTTTTTTTTTCAGGATGCAGAAGAGTATACAGATTTACCCGTGAGACACAATGAAGATCATATGAATAGTGAACTGGCAAAATGTCTTCCCATTGAGTTAAATCCTCATTCATTTGACAGCCCTCACACCAAAGCACATCTCCTACTACAGGCACATCTCAGCCGAGCCATGCTACCCTGCCCAGATTATGACACTGATACCAAAACAGTCTTGGACCAAGCTCTCAGAGTATGTCAGGTATGAAAGTCACTTCTAATATCTATGTGTGTTTTCTCCCATCATTCCTGCCCTCTTTTTGCTAGTTTTAGGATAAAATGTACTTGCATTTAACAACTTTATGGTATCATTGTTGAGAAACAACTGGTTGATCATACCGAGAATTTCCAAAGTAAAAACAAATATAAATGAAATAAGATGACAGTTTTAGTCACCCATTCTACTAAAACATATTGAAGGCAAACTATGTGCCAGATACTTTTCTAGGCCCTGAGCATATAATAATGAACAAGACAGAAGAGTCCCTTCTATTATGGACTTTCACTCAAGTTGGGGAAGACTGACAATTTAGAATATAAATTAATAGGTGATAACTGGCATTTTTAAATAACTGCTTTAAAAAAATAAAGAATGGTAAAATAAATAAAGAGAAAGATGGAGGGTAATGTTTTGTACTGTTTTTTAATATGGTATTCAGGAACTATCTCACTGGTAAGGTAACATTTAACTAAAAATGAAAGAAGAGAGTAAACCATAGGGTCTCTGCAGGTGTGTATTCAAACACTAAGAAAGTTTTCATGTAGGAAGTTACTTGGTATATTCAAGGAATATCCAGAAGGCTTATTGTAAAAAAGGTCGAAAGAGATGGTTAAAACAATAAAAAAAAAAATTAGTGAGAAGTATGGCAGTTTTTACATTTTGCAAGTATCTTTAATATCCAACTTATGAGAGATCAACTAGGTTTATATATCTTCTTTTACAATCAACATAAAATGTCTATTGCAATAGGATGTGTTAGTTGAAGTATATGAAAAAAAATCCAGCCTAGAGAGGTAAACAGTTTAAAAAGAGAAGAGTATTTTTATAGCCTTTTCAGATAATTGTGGGTATTCTTCTTTAATGCTACACTAGAACCTGACAAGCGATATTTCTTGAAGGTTAGTTGCAATGTGGAATCTGAAACCATATTAATGACCTTTTTATACCTTAAGTGCTCTAGTGCTAGACAATAAAATGATGGTGGTTTGATCAGGTTAGTAATGGGTGAGGTTGATGAAAATTGGTCAGATACTAAATATTTTTCTAAGGAGAACTAACAGACTCTTCTAATGAATTGAACAAGGGTTTTTAAGGAAGCAAGGAACCAAAGATGATTTCAAGGCTTTTCTCCATAGCAAGTAGAAGCATGGAGCTAACATTACTGGGAGATGATTGTCAGAGGAGCTGGTTTTGGTGGGGGAAGAATACCTAAAGGATTGTGATTATAAAGGATTTTAATTTTCTACTTTATACCTTTTTTGGATGTGTTTTTAAACTTTTTTTTTCATAAAAACCCATTTTTAAAATTTTCAAAAGATTTAAGATCTTTAAAGGTAGAGTAAGTTAGTCTATATAAATATGTATACAAGAATATACATTATGAAATGATTTGCAAAGTTAAGGCTTGGAAATAACCTAAGTATCTCTCAGGTTATTAGAATACTACAAAATATTACAATTCCATTTATGAACTCTACATTTGTGTAGAATGTCCATATCTATATATGAATATATACCCAGAGAGGAGATCCAGAATGGTGTCCACCAAAAGTTTAACAGTAGCCGTATCTGGGTAGCAGGAATTCGGGTGATTTTTAATTTCTTCTTTATGCTATTCTTAAATGTTTGAATGTTTTAAAATTAACCTCAAGTGTTTTTATTATCAAAAATAACAATTTTATTGTTTTAGAAACTAGAAGTACTATAAAAAGAGAGAGTAAGCTCAAGTTATCAAAAATTGGAAGGGAAGTAAGGCTATAATAAACATATAACATGTTTTTACACTCTTTTGTAACTAACACATGGTTTACTTATTGAGGAAGGTGATTTGCTACTGCTTATTAGTCACACTTCACAAAGGTTAAAGGTCCTAAAGTTTTAGCTGTTGCCCTGGATACTTATTTGTGTTTCCTATAACTTCCTTTCCTCTCTCAAACACTGACTTGTTAATGAACTCTGGGGTCAGAAAGGGTAGAAGAGAAATGGCAAGATAAATTAAGTTTTTATATTTACAGATATTTTGATTGTACGTTATAATTTTTGTATGTAGATTACTTCTAAAACCTATATTGTGTGATCAGTTCATTGATTCTTTTTTAGCACTCAGTGAATAATGATTCAAAAACTAGATAATAATCTAGGAAATTTCTTAAAGGAGTCTGTTTCTAAATTTACTTTTAAGGAAAAGGATTCAGCCAGATACTTTTTAGCCTCTATTAGATATTTTTATATACAGTATATATATTTATATAGTATATATATCTATATATATCTTATATACAGTGTCTGGGATAATATTTATATTCCTTAAATATGGTTGATCCTTCTAAATAGCATCTAAAGAGAAATCATTTTCTCTTTAATTATAAAAATAGTACACTTCATTGTAGATAATTTGGAAAAGCAGCATACTAAAATTAAAGTCATTCATAGTAATTATACCTTCACTCACATGAATATGAGGCTCTTTTCTTTTTTTCAATGAATTTTTAATTTTTTTTAAATTAGACTTTTGTTTTGAAATAATTTCAGGCTTACAAGTATTTGCAAAATACTACAATGAAATTTTCTTATACCTGTTACCCAACCTCCCCAAAAGTTAACATCTTAACTCAGTGTTGGTCCAGTCCTATTAACAAATCTACAGACCTATTCAAATTTTGTCAGTATGAATTTTATCCCAATAATTGCCCTTTCTCTCTCTGTACCATGATCCAATTCAGGATCCCAGATTGCATTTAGTTGTCATGTCGCCTTAGCCTTCTTGTCTTTCTTGGCACTTGTGAAGAGTACCAGGCAGTTATTTTAGGGAATTATCCCACAGTTTGGATTTGCCTGTTATGATTACATTTAAGTTTGTGGTATTCTTTGTCAAGAATATGGCAGCAGTGATGGTTTGTCCTCTTAGTGTATCGTATCAGGAGGCTTACGACAGATGTGTGTGGCAATGATATTGACTTTATACAATTGAGGTGATGTCTGCCAGCCTTCTTCCCTAGTTACTTTTTTTTTTGTAATAAATAAATAAACTTTGGAAAATAACTTTGAGATTATATAAATATTCTGTTTCTTGTCATAGTTTTTAACATTATTTGCAGCATCCATTTGTGATATTTGCCCAGAACAATTACTATTGTGAATTTCTATTTTAATGATTCTTGGAATTATACGATAAGGAAGAACTTCCCTTCTTCCCCATTTATTTACTTTATTCAGTTATTTATTTATATAAGCATAGACTCACCGCACTGTTTCTTGAATACTACCTTGCATTCTGGCATCTTGTGCTGTCACCCCAGCCTTGGAATCAGCCATTTTTTTTTTATAAGAACCTTGGTTCCTTTTATTAGAGATGGTTGTAGAAACTAAAATCTGGACTGAGTGTAGTAGTTCATACCTTTAATCTCAGCACTTTGGGAGGCCAAGACCCCATCTCCACAAAAATAAAATTAAAAATTAGCTAGGTGTGGTGGTGGACGGTAGAGGGTGCCAAGGTGAGAGAATTGCTTGAACCCAGGAGGTCAAGGCTGCAATGAGCCATGATCAAGCCACTGTGCTCCAGCCTGGGTGACAGAGCAAGACCCTGTCTCAAAAATAGAAAATCTGGGTGCTTTCTGCATTCCACTGCTACTTGGGAGTCTTTGCTTCTAGGCCCTCTCTGTGTACAAAACAAGGAAATGTAAGTATGTATACACAGACATTTATATTTATTTGCGTGCCCATTTACCTCTCATGGACGTGTGTATGTGTGTGTAAAAACATCTATATTTATCATTCTTATACTTTATATTTCAATCTAAGACCAAAGGGTTCACTTAGTCTTCCTCCTTTTTTATTAATAACTCCTCTTTCTACCTGTAAGGTATCACAGTATTGTTAATAAAGATATATTTATTTAGCTCCTCAATCCTAGAATATTCAGTGGTGTAGTTTTAGAATTACCAACCCTTTCTCTTGCAAAAAGCAGATACTAACTAAAATGCAGCAGTTGTGTACAGTTCTTTTTTTTCTTTGGAGACTTTTTCTTGGTAAATTTACACACACACAAATTCACTTTTTTCTTATAGAAATATCTTATGTTATTTTATAAATGCCTAATAATTTATAGCATTAAACATTGTTCTCAAGAATAATTTCTAATGGCTATGCTATATTCCCTCATATAAAATTTCATAATTTATTTAGTGAGTTATCTGTTATTAGACATTTGTGTATGCAGTTTTCCTCTATTTTAAGTTATAAGCATTAGTTTTGACCATCTTAAATGTTTGACTTGGCTTGTTGGAAGCCACCTGGAAGGAAGCTGCATTGTAAAGAGATGAAAACCAGCTTCTGCTGGGTGCCATGGCTCATGCCTATAATCCCAGCACTTTGAGAAGCCAAGGCAGGTGGATCACAAGTTCAGGAGTTCAAGACCAGCCTGGCCAAGATGGTGAAATCCCACCTCTACTAAAAATACAAAAATCAGCCGGGGGTGGTGGCGGGTGCCTGTAATCCCAGCTACTCGGGAGGCTGAGGCTGAGAACTGCTTGAACCCGGGAGGCAGAGGTTGCAGTGAGCCAAGATCACGCTGCTGCACTCTAGCCTGGGTGACAGAGCGAGACTCCATCTCAAAAATAAAAGCTCATATTCTGAATCCTCTCACTCTTGGAATTTCTCTACAAAATTGTATGAAAGTAAACAAGCCATTAAGAGGAAAGAATATTAGAGTTGCCAGTGGGAAACTTGGAGAGAATGACTGATTGGCAGTTCTAATTCTGTACCCTGTTGTTTTCATTTGATACGCGGGTACTATTGGCCTTAGAAAGTACGGGTTCAAGCAGTTCGCAGCTCTGCTGGCTGATTGAAAATTATACTACCGCTCTCATGGGACATCAGCATGATCTTGTGAACTGTGGATGGGAATCTGCCACCAGTTCTGACTGTAAATTCTCCTCTGCTGCCATTTTAGTATAAGGCCATAGGCAAGTCACTTAACCTTTGGTGTCTGAGTAAAGCTAACACCTTAGAAGAGTGGTGCTTTAGTTAATGTTTATAAAGTAAACAACAATTTCAGGACTCGGAAATAGGTCTTAGTATCTTCATTCTTAGTAGTTCTTTTATTTCCTTGCTTTATCATAGTAACTTAACTATTCCCTTTATTTCATAGAAGCCTACCTTTTATTTGCACCATCATCCAGGTTATGAAAACTCTGTAGTCTTGACTACTCGTGTTCTAGTAGTCTTTCACAAAAGAAAAACGTAGTTGTAGTAGAATTATTCCTCCTGGCTTGAAGTCAGAGTCTACAATACAGCCTGCCTTTGCTTTTCCTATCCCATTTCAAATTATGTATCAAGGGCATTTGTGTCATTTTTTGGTTTGAGATATTTTTGTCATGGTTCCTTTTAATATTTTACTGTTACTAGCATTTCCTTTGCTATCCCCCTTAACAAAAATAAATGTTAAAATTACTATACATATCTCAATTTTTAAAATCTGTTTAGAATATTCTAATTTGTAAATTGCATAATTATGGAATTGACTGTCCTTGCCCTTTACCTTTGAAATCCTCTTCTTGATCATATTAACTATAAAATGTATTTGTAAAATGTAGTAAGTGATATGACAGCCTTTCTGTGCTGGATATACCAAAGAAAAGCTTCATGTTAGCTCTTATGGAAAAATTAAAAGTAAAAAGTATCAAAAATATAAGTGAGTTGCCTAAATTTTCAAATTTGGTGACAAAACCAGAACTAATGATAAATGTCTAGTGTTTTGAGTACCTCTCTGCCTTTTTTGTGTGTTTTTTGTTTCGTTGGTTGGTTTTGATTTTTGATTTTTGGTTTTTGCCTGGGTAACAGGATCTTGCTCTGTCTCCCAGGCTGGAGTGCAGTGACACCATCTTGGCTCACTGCACCCTTGACTTCTGGGCTCAATGGATTCTCCCACCTCAGCCTCCTGAGTAGCTGGGACTACAGGTGCAAGCCACCGTGCCTGGCTAATTTTTTTGTATTTTTTGTAGAGATAAAGTTTTGCCATGTTGCCCAGTCTTGTCTCAAACTCCTGGGATTACAGGCGTGAGCTACCACACCTAGCCCTGACACTGTTTTTTAATCAAAGAACAAAGCAGTTGGTTTTTAGAGAAGTTAAATAGCTCTGCTAAAGGTGATTTGTTGAGGCAATTTGTGCTGAAACCAAATGGAGATTCCAGGACTTTTATTCTTGCTCTGATATCTCTGATCCTTTCTAAGAAGCGCCACCAGTCTACAAATTAAAAAATAATCTTCATTTAAATGAAAAACATCTAAATACAATACTAAGCCAAATAGTGTAAGAATATGTGTTTATATCTCAGTCACTCTCACTACTTCCTATATATGGTATGTACTTCAAAACTTCCCAGTAATTGAACTTTCATATGTGTTATGCCAAAAGAGAAACCATGGCTTATGGAGCCTGAACTCAGTGATCTGAGAAGCAGAGGGCTGTGTGTTTCCAAGTTTAGTTGTGCTGTCAGTTTACTGAGTTAATTTGGGAAAGTTTTTTTCAGAAGTCATAGAGGCTAGATTTGCCCTTCAGCTCATGTTATCAAGCCTGCAGCCTACATTTTAACAGATCAAAACACTTGTGTGTATTTTAAGATTTATTTTAGATCAAAACACTTGTAGGTATTTTAAGATTTATTTTAAAGAACTTTAGCAGCAATATTCTTTTTTTTAGCCCTAGTAAAAGTTTTGTCTAATTCTAAAATGCCATCATAGTGAACAACCTTAACTTTAATGCTCCATAACTATATTCAAAGCTTCTATGTGTTTTTGTTTATAATTATACAGTAATTATAAATGTTTAGTACTAACCTGATGACAAACACTATTCTGTTGAAAAGGTTTTGCATTTAAAAAGAAAAATATGTGAAATCCAAGGCACTAGGCCATGAACCAGTATCAGACTTTTAAAGAAAACACTTTATATTGAAAAAAAAATAAACAAAAAACAGCTAATGGGATCTTATTTCAAAACACAGCATATGTGAATTAATCAGTCTGAAAACAATAACCATAACTTAAAATCTTCAAGACAGGAAACAAAACAGTACATATACATATATAGACATATATATCTTTTAAAATTTTTTTATAATTAAAATTCCTCTTTATATTTACAAAAATGAAATCAGGTAATACTGAAAGCAGCAAGGTTCTTCTTTTTCCTTTTGCTTTTAATAACCAATTCCAGTAGCCTGAATATAAATTTTCAAATTTTTCTTTTGGTAAAACTATATTCTTGAATTAAAGTTATGATTGGAATATTAATATGTCTATAAGAAAAGCTTTCTAGTCTATTTCAAAATCATGTAAATGAAAAGCAGTTTTAATATGTCATTGTTTCTTAAAATAATTTCCATATTTGCATAAAATATACTGCTATTCTGAAGTACATTCCTTTGTTAATATCAACCCTAGACCTTAGAGAGTGCCTGGATATACCAAGCAGAATCTATTCTTATCAGAAGACCATAATCATCTAACATTTGAAGTACTAAATTCCTAGCCTGCCTTACGGAAATGTTTAGAAAGCAAAGAACCCTTCTTTGAGTGTAAGTGAACAGAGAAATGACCATTTTCAGCATAAAAGCAGCTCATGGGTCTTGTAATAAAATATACATATACACACACACACACACACACACACACACACACACACACAAAAGATAGCATTCTGCTTTGATGAGAAAACTGAGCTAATCTGAATGAAACAAAAACAGAAAACAGACTAGAAGCCAGATTGGTATTTTGCATCGTGTATGCTTGTTTGAAAATCTTTGCTCCTGAAGTAAATATTTGGCAACCACAGTGATTAGCAGTTAAAGCAATTTCAACAAAATAAGAAGTCATCAAAAATGGACTATTTGTCTGAAAGAGCAGTACCTATATTATAAAGATTGAACTTCATGGCTCATCACAACCATTTTCAAAATTTAACTCCTACTGTCTTCTTATAAATTAAGAGAATTTCATTTGTGTTCCATAGCGCAATGACCAAAAAAAAGAGTAAAAACAAAACAAAAAATAAACCCTCATGCCTAAATTTAGAATATTGTGTTGTGTAGCAATCTAAAACATTCTAAACAAATTAAATAGTTTAACTTATGTGACAGGCAGATAAGCATTTCAAAAGCATAATGAAGTCCAATTATGTAGTGCATAATGTAGACAGGAGTAGAATCTTACATTATGCAGACATTTTCTAAATAAAATCTCCCCGTAGGACAACTATATATAAACATGGGTAAGGTAAGCTCAGACTAGTTGTGTGAACCTTTTGAAATCAAGAGTCTGAAACACAATACATTTTTCAGGTAGGCACCAAGTTATCCTAAAAAATTTTCATGTTGGTTATTCTGACATTGTTTTTTCATCAGATACTCTAGTCACATCAACAACTTATGTGATTTGCCAGGAAAAAAAAAAATTCTCCCCAAACCAAAATACCATTCTAGATCCAGTATACTTAAATATATCACCCTTATTGGAAGTGCTGTTAGCATAGTCTTTGCAACTAGCCCAAAGCATATATTTAAGCAGTTCTTATAAATTGTTTTGTGATGTTCATATGTTTAATTCTTATGCCACCTGTTTTCTAATGAAGACAGCATTGTGCTTTATGTGAGAATGGAAACCTCAAAATAATCACCATAAAGCTTCTAGGACTTATGTGAGAATAAAGTAGGATGGTCCACGGATATAAGATGAAATCCACAGTGTTGGAATTATAAGTGTTTAGAGCATCCCAGACTAGAAGACAAGCCCAAACCACCATTAGAAGAATGAAATACAATATGGTCCAAGATGTATCCTTAAAGTTTTGTCCCAACCCTCAGTCTGAATTGTGAGAATTGATCTTTAGTTCAGTCCAGCCAGCAGAAATTGACTGTGCAATTTTCTGTTGTATTTATTGTACAGACTATGTACATTCTAGAAGGTTCCTTTAGTGCTACACTCTTGTACTTTTTGTCCCAGCAATTTGAGGGCATGCAAATTCCACAAAGTCATCAATAAGAACAGGCCATGCTCCTTCTTTATCATAATTAGACACGTGATCTGCAATCACTGTAGTGAAGTCTAAAAGAAGATTCCAAGTGTCTTTTGGTATTGATCGTTTATGATGTTCCAACAAAAATTTATTCCATAAGTCTAAGAATTTAAATCTTCTATTAAGCACTAAGTTCCAGTAGACAATGGCCATTTCTAGATCTACTCCTTTTTGTCCTGGATTCTTTGCAAAATTAAAAGTAACCTGGTAAAAGTCCTTAAATCGTCCTGGTTCTTTCAATTCTTGTTCCGTCTTGGGTATCTGGGCCTTTAGTTTTTCTATGCTGTCACATCCTACTTCTGCCATGCCATCCATGAACTCCTGTTTGGAGAACTCACACTGTGTTGCTGCTCTGAACTTCCATGCAATAATCAACACACTAATGCTGGCTGGATTGAGTGCCAGGCCATCACAGAACTGCTATATACCATCTATTCCAATTTTATTCTCATGTTGAGGATCTTTGTATCTATTGTACAGTTGTTCTAACTTCTTCCTGTCCAGCGATCCTTTTACACTCTCTTGTATATAAAGTTCAGGATTTTGGAAAAAATTATCTGTTACAACATCAAACTTCCAGTCATTTTGAGATAGACAACTTACTGAGGTTCTTTTCACTAAATTGTGTGAAGATCATAAACTGACGAACTTTATCTTTCTGTGATGATTTCAACTTGTTCATGTTGGTGTCTTCCAAGGCTCTCCCCTCCTCCTCTGGCTCCGCAGCAAATGAGCAGCAATATCCTTAAAGACTACAAGAAAAATGATGTTAATTTGTGAAAGGAAAACACATCACACATATACATGCACATAGAGAACTGTGACAGTGTACACTGATTAGAAAGATTTCTAGAAACCTATGCTTGCAAATTTAAATTGGAATTAATGTATGTTAAATACCAAATTATACCAGAATATCTGGAGAACTGTACACCATCCCTGTACCTCCTACCAAAAAAGAAAAAAATAATAACTATTTAATGATGGGCCATAAGGCAAACATCATGACAGTGGTGGTAATGATGAACATTTATTGAGGGCTTTCTTTGTATCAGGCCCTGTTTGTTGTACTTGTTTTGCATGTAATTGACCCATTTTCTACAATAGTCTAGTGAAGCAGTACAGTGTTCTCATTATTTAAGATGAAGACTAAGTAACTTTCCCAAAATCACATCAGAAGGCAAACAGTCTACAACACAGGTTGGATATACCATAAAAATGTATTTCACTGTGTTCCCTTTGTCCTATATTGATGGACTTTAAAATTGTACACACGATCTAGTGAGAATTTATTTTAAAATTTGAGAACTTCACAGAAATTTCTACATTTTTTAACCAAGAATTCCCATTAGACCATGAATAATATTTTTAATCCCTGTTTTTCAATGTATACTTAAATCACCTCCTTTTAATTACTCTGGTTCCCTTTTCAACAGTCTGCCTATAATTACTTTAACCAGTTTCTTAGAGGGACTTGTTAATATGATTGAATATTTGTAACTGCTTTATTATATCACTCTACAGTGCCCAGTTGGTAGTGTTTGCCTTTTTTGTATCAACTGCTTATGCGTCTTCTCAAGTTTTTATATTATGCTATATAAACTAATGAATTAACCATTTGTTTCCTCACATTCTCCCATAAAGCTACAATAATTGAAAATAATGAGAGAAAGATCAGATTGTTGATCCATAGGGAGAAGGAAGAATAACATCATAATTATGAGATAACCCTATAATAAAAGGCAAATGCACACTAGAATAATTTCTGCGTAGGTGTACTACAATAAACACATATACATACACACATACACACATACACACACACACACACACAAACACACACACACACACACATTTTATGTTCCTCTGTCATTTTAAGGTTTGCCTCCTTAGGTTAGCTTTTTGGCTTCTTTCACTGTCTAACCACCAACACCACCACCACTGATGGTGCCACCTGGATAGCAAGCTTTGTCCATCTACTGGTTCTTCTTGAAAACTTCAAGCTTCTAGAAGTAATAGGCAATCTTAGAGGTACCTTGCCTCAAGATAAGGAACTACCAATTCCCCCAAAAGATAGCAGATATCTCCTCTTTACTATTGAGGAAGAATGTAAAGATCTGTCTTCCAAGGTAAATGTTAGTATAGATTGAATTCATACTCCATTGCCCTAGTGGAAGTAGCCAGCACAGCTGCTTTGAAAGTATTATGGGTGATTCAGTGTGCCTGAAAGGAAGACCTTTAAGGAGCTACGTTCCGGTGGATACGTTTCCATTGTTTTATATAGTCTTGGCTCTAACTTTAATACGGGAGCTTTCATTTTATATTATTTTCCTTAACACCCAAGTATTTTTTTTTCTTTTAGTGAAAGCAAGTTTATTAAGAAAGAAAAGGAATAAAAGAATGACTACTCCATAGGAATGAGCAGACAAGTCTTTTTGATCTACCGAGTTTCCAGTCTTTCTTCTCTTTTGCATGTGAGATACTATGTAGACTCCAATTAATATCACAATGCTCTAATAGGCTTTATCAATTGTCATATGTGCTAGCCAAAAAAAAATAACTTTAATCAACTGCATAAATAACAGGAAGAAGTATATGAATTGTATGGGTATACCTTTCTTCATTTAGACAACCTTCCTATATTTGCAAAAACAAATCTTTACAAGCTTCTTGGTGGGATTGTTGTTTAGCCTAAACTTCAGAACAGTGATTTGACCTCTTAATCTCTGTAACAACTTCTGATAAGCTAAAAGCATATTACATTTCACATAGCTAGTATTATATTTTTCCTATAATTCGCAGATATTCTGAAAATGCGTTTTATCTTCAATCTATTTTTTAAAGTATATTGGCAGATAATCTTAAGATATGTATGAGCCAAGTGCAGTAGCTCACACCAGTGATCCCAACAAGAGGAGGCTGAGGCAGGAGGATCACTTGAGGCCAGGAATTTGAGAACAGCCTGGGCAACAACAAAGTAAGACCCCATATCTACAAAAAATAAAAAAAAATCAGTTAGGGCATAGTGGCACTCACCTGTAGTCCCAACTACTTAGGAGGCTAAGGCAGGGGGATCATCGGAGCCCAGGAGTTTGAGGCTGTGGTGAGCCATGATTCATGCTGCTGTACTCCAGCATGGGTGACAGAGTGAGATGTCATCAAAAAAAAAAAAAAAAAAAAAGATGTGTGTGTATATTTATGGATACACACAATAGAGTCTGAGAATAGGAAAGAATAAGGGAAGAAAAAGAAGCTATAGCGATGTGGGTATTTTTCATTGAAAATTATTTTAAGTGAAAGGTATTATGACTGTAAGCTGGTTCTATATTTTCATTAACAAATGATTCTCATTTGTAGTAGATGAAAAAGCACAGGAATATTTTATGATGCCAGGAGGTAGAATTGCCATGGAACAGAGTGTTTACATATAGATGCACTAAGCACAGACTCATTGTGTTGGTGATGTATTAAAGAATGTCAGTGTCATTTAAACAAATGAGTTTTAGAATTACGGAGTTTAAATACATTTAGCAATGAAAATAGTCCGGGTATTGCTGAGCTTAACGATAGAAGTACTTGATCAAACCCTTAATGCAATACTTGTATGAAATGTTTTGATATAGCAAATGGTAGATAAAGTCTTTTGTGTATTTTTGTAGAATCTTTTCAGATTTTTAAATGCTTATAATTAGACCAAGAAAACATTCTCTTTAAATAGATAGTACTGCACAAGAAGCTTCAGAAAGCTTCTAATCATTTTGAGAAAAAAAATGGGTAGATTAGGCTGGGTGGGTGGCTCACGCTTGTAATCCCAGCACTTTGGAAGGCCAACACGGGCGGATCACGAGGTCAGGAGATCGAGACCATCCTGGCTAACACGCTGCAACCCCGTCTGTACTAAAAATACAAAAAAATTAGCTGGGCGTGGTGGCGGGCGCCTGTAGTCCCAGCTACTTGGGAGAATGAGGCAGGAGAATGGCGTGAACCCAGGAGGCAGAGCTTATGAGTGAGCCGAGATCCAGTCACTGCACTCCAGCCTGGGCAACAGAGCGAGACTCCGTCTCAAAAAAAAAAAAAAAAAA
>NW_012107475.1:714999-745046 GCF_000951045.1 Mandrillus leucophaeus | reverse complement strand
AAAAAAAAAAAAAAAAAAAAAGATGGGTAGATTATAAGTAAATAATTTGTGGATATGTTTCAAGGAACTATGAGCATTAATACCATAAGCATACATTTGGGGTCTTTTGTATCATCTAAAGTATGCTGGAAACTTATCAACTATAATGACACTGTTAAGGTGACTTGAGTACAATGCTTGGGATATATAGATCTCTATATCATAGGCAAATCAATATTTCACTTTTTTCTTTTTAGTTCTTTTACAGGAAAGATTGGAAAAAGATTTTTTGTTTGTAGAGTCTTACGATGTTTTTAAGATTTTCTGCCAAATTTGAATTATCTATAAACAAATGTAGTTTATTTATTGTAAATATCAGTGTGACTTTATCAAATTCATAGAGATGAGGGTGAAGTCTAAATTCAGGCTGCATTCCTGGCCAGACTGCCAGGAGTTCATATTCTGCCATAAAAACCTGATGAAGCTGTATTAATGGATGACTATTTAAAAACAAATAATTCTAAATGAACTTAATCCTGAATGGTTATTATTCCAAATGTAAAGGACCACACAATGGTGCAGAATCCTAGTCCTAGATGATCAAAGCTATATTTTATCTCCACAGTAGAACACCCAAAACACCACCTAAAACAAAGCACCATTCTCCACTAGGGAAGTGATACAGAGCTGATGCATTTAGCTTTCCCAAAACTAACACAAATGTGTGGATTTTGAGGTGTTAAACACCTTTACTTACTCTTGTGGATTTATAGCCAATCTCCCTTCAAGGACTATAATATAATTTGGAAGGCTGTTTTCCCCCTGGGTGACTTTACCTGTAAGCTTTTGTATAACAATTTGGTGGTGGTTTATTGATGATATGATGCTATTATGAAGGATCCTTCTACCCCTTGCTCCTCTTCTCATACCCACATAACAACCCTTTTCCCGGTTGGGGCTGTAGGAAATGAGTAATGCTTAACCCATTTGTGTGATCAATTCACTTAAGCAGCTACTGTGAAATGTTAATCACAACTTTAATTTGTACTGCATTAGCATTTTGATTAACTTGTAGGCTTGCTAGCACACTTGAAGCACTTTTACTCATAGTTACAGCTCGGAAATGACTTTTTGATTAATTAAGTTTGTTAGACAGCAGCTGAGCTTCCTGAATGCTAACCTTCTGGGGGTAAAAGTTCAGGAGAAAGTTACTATGAACAACTGTTGCTATTGAAAAAGATTCTTATAAATGTACTTATAGCATTTTAATTATTGACAAAATATTGTATCATTACTTGCAACTGACCTGAACCTTTAAAGGAGTGTACTTTTCTGTCAAGAAAGCTTTTTCGGGTTTTCCCATCATTGTAAAGCTTCTGGGAGCTCTTGAACTAAATAGTGCATTTTCTAGCAGATGTCTGACAACTAATGTTTTAACAAACTGCCTAGGATCAATTTCCACAATTTTTTAAAATAAACTTTTTGTTTGAGAATAGTTTTATATTTCCAGAAAAGCTCCAAAGATAATACAGAGTTCCCATACAAAATAGAACCTATTTTCCCCTAGTATTGACATCTTAAATATATTGGTAAGGTACATTTGTAACAATTGACAAGCCAATTTTGGCAAATAATTATTAACTAAAGTCTATGCTTATTCAGAATTCTTTAATTTTTACCTAATATCCTTTTTCTTTTTAAAATTTTTTTCTTGATATATAATACTTGTACCTATTTTGAGGGTACATATAATATTTTGATACAGGTATACAATGTGTAATGTTACCTAATGCCCTTAGTTCTATTCTAGAATCTCATTGTGGATATCCCTTTAAATTCAATAGTCATTTCTCAGGCTCCTCTTGGCTCTGACAGTTTCTCAGACTTTCCTGTTTTTGATGATCTTTCCATAGTGTTTTGCATTCTTGTGATACTTTATACATAACAACTTCGTTTTTATAAATTAATATAATTTTTCTCATTTTGGCGTAAATAAATCTCTTTCTTTTAAACTCTGATGACAATATATCATCCCCATGTCATTTAATTTGAACAGACATTTATCACTTCAACCTTTGTCATGATCTTATTTTCTCTTTTTTTTTTTTTTTTTTTTTTTTTTTTGAGACAGGGTCTCACTCTATCACCCAAGCTGGTGTATAGTAGCCTCAACCTCCTGGGCTCCAGCGATCCTTCCACCTCAGACTCCAAGCAACTAGGACCTCAGGCACATACCACCACACCCAGCAATTTTTTTTTTTTTAATGGGATCTCACTCTTTCCCAAGCTGGTCTTGAACTCCTGGGTTTAGGTGATTGTCCTGCCTTGGCCTCCCAACGTGCTGGGATTACAGGCGTGAGCCACTCTTCCTGGCAGTGATCTTATTTTCATACATTTATTGTAATCCTTCTACTAACACTAGATACATTAAGATGATCACAAGAGATATGGGGAAAAGGAGGAAAGGTTTCTTGAGGAGGAAGGATAAAGGGAGAGGACAGAGTGTGAGTCTAAAGAATACTAAGAAGGGGAGAGAAGCTGGAGCAATCCGTCCACCTCCATGCATACACCCTATAGCCACAGAGACTTGAGGACACTAAGGATTAAATTGACAGATTTCTTAAACTGAAGTTTGAATTTTAGGGGAAATTTTTAAATAATAAGCCTTAGAGTTAGATTTTATTATCCACCTTTTAACGTACCTCTTTATGTACATTTAATGATGTAGATTTTCTTTTAGTAGCCTAGGTCAGTGATGCTATTTCCTTGCAATGAAACTGACTTAATTTTATCACAGTGCTCAATGTTCCTATTTTACTTTTGGATTATTTAAATCCAGAATTCAGTTGTGTTTCAAAATATAAGTGCCTGAAGATCAAATGTTAAGATGTAGTTATAACTAAATGTTAGGTTAAAATTAATTTAAAAATTTTAGAGTTTCAAAAAATATGTTGATAAAATTTACCCATGGAGACAATAATCAATTAATACATAATAATTTTGTCTGGAGTTCGCATTTTTCTGCTATGTGGGAAACGAGGTCAGATGTCAGCCACCTCAGATTCTTTTTGAAGCAAAACAGAATATGCAGAAATCAGCACACTTAATAGAATACAGTGTAATGAGCACATGTATGAAACTGGAAAACCAAAATCAAGCCTTAACTTCATCACTTGTTTACCAGCATGATTACATAGTCACTAAACTTCTTTAGGCTTAAGTTCCCCTTTCTGTGAAGGGGGATAGTATTAATGCCTGCCTCATAGTTAGTATTGTTGAGTATTAGGTGAGAGCCATTAGTGAAAATGTTGTATAATCTGTGCAGTACTATACAGGTATTTTCATCACACCATATTGCATACTCTCTACACTGTCTGACTTTGTATAATTCACTGGAGCTTTTTGCAATAAATTCATGGGATTTACTTGATATGAAATATAGAAGACATGTTGTCAAGCTTAAAATGTTAACTTTTTAAAGTATAATCTGCAACTTTGGAAGATAAGAAGAAAAGTGTCTATAGGTTTGGATAAATCTATTCTTTGCAGAAATACTTACACAAATATAAAAATGTGGTTGAATTTAAATGCTAAGACCAAGCCTGTTATGCTTAGGAAATTCTTAAAATTGATTCGAAATAGATGTTGAGGACATACGGTGTATCTAAGTCATAAAGGATACCTTTGGCTTCAGGAACCCCACACCTTTAAAAATTTCCTTACAGAGACTGCCCATTTTCTAAACTCTAGAGGGGACCAGCAGAAGCCCCTCTTTTCTGTGAGTTCTTGCCCACATACCCTGGAAGCAGATAATTTATCTTCCTTTGAACCCAGAAGGGTCTTTTCTCTGTACAGCTTATTTCCTGCTTAGTATATGCTACCCCTAACCTCAAGGATATTACAGGGTTTTGCTTTTTGTTTGTTTTTGTTGTTATTGTTTTATTTTGTTCTACCCTTGTATAAAACCAGGTACTTCAGAAGTTCTTAACTTTTCCATATAAAGATGAGGTCTAAGATGTGTTTAGTATGTCTATTTTTTAATTTTGCCTCTCTCTTTCTCTCCATCCGCAACTCCCATTTCTCTCTCTCCCTCTTTCTTCTCTTTCCCTCTCTTACCATCTCACTCAGATACAGGCAGGCACACACATCACCTTCATTGTAACATTCAACTTAGAAACTCCTGAATTGGCTGATTCTTCTTACTTCCCCAGAATAAAAGTTCTCCAACCATTTCTTTCTTCTCAGACTCCTGCTTCTATCCATGTTTTGTTTTACTTTCAGTGTCCATAAGATTATTTTCTCAACTGTCTTCTAAACTCTAGATCTCTTTCCTCCTTCCCCAAACACCAGTTCCTAGTCTTCAGCTCCATCATAGTGGGCTCAACAGATGACCCTTTTATAACATCATAATTACATGCATCCCATATTCCTAACTGTTATAGCTGAACTACTTTAATCATTAACTCATTGATATCACTTGGTATCAAGAAGGTAGTGATTAAAGTAGGCCAAGGATTGTGGTCTCTCTGACCACAGCATCTTTATCAATCAGTTTGACTGAACATTTCTGTTATTCTGATCTGGAATCTCTTATTCCCTTCCTGATTCCTCAGTTTAGTCCTCAGTTCCCTCTGTTTATGACTTCACTTGCTACTCTAAACAGCATTGACACCAGAGTTGGCCATTTCAACAGTAATGTCACTGGTACCCTAATGTTTCTCACCTCCCTAGGTAACTATCGACATTTGAATTCTCAACTTTCACATCTAAGTTATGCATACTTAATTATTGCTAGAAACAATCACAGAACACTGCTAATTGTTTCTACTACAAAGTCATGCTGTTGAAACTCACAGCTGCTCTAGTTTTTATTCACATCTTTAATTCTCTCCAGTGCTCCTTTATGGTACTTCCTCCCAGCAAGAGACATCGCCTCCAACTTACAGAGATGATTGAGACTCTCTAATATAAGTGCTATCAATTTCCCTTCTCTTCACCTCCGAGCTTCTCTCTCTTCATTCACTCTCTGTGAATGAGGTCTCCAGGGACCAGCAGAAGCCCCTCTCTTCTGTGAGTTCTTGCCCACATACCCTGGAAGCAGATAATTTATCTTCCTCTGACCCCAAAAGGGTCTTTTCTCTGTACAGCTTATTTCCTGCTTAGCATATGCTACCCCTAACCTCAAGGATATTACATTCCACCTGGAAAAATAGAAAGTAAGCTCTGTAAAAACAAATAACTATATAATATGGGCATATTGGCATTTTATTATTGAAAAATTAAAGCTTACAGAAGACAGAAACCATTAAAAAGCACCTAATCAAACTCCTTGATTTATCAGATGAGGAAAATGAATACTAGTAGTTAAGTGATTTGCCCAAGGTCTTACAGCTAATTTAAAGGCATAATACTCTAAACTCTCAGGCTAAACCTTTTTCTAGTATACCACACTCTCTCTTCAACCAGTATCATGTATTCATGAATCATACTACTGATTACACTTCATCCAGACTTCTTATTTGCTTACATTCTGTCTTGTCAGGAAAACTTCACAAAGTTTCAATTTATCTAGTGTGCACATTCCTCATAGAACCTTTAATTCTAATTTAGTGCCCCATTCAAAGTCTACACACCCTCCTCCTCCTCGTGAGCTTCATAAGCAATATACTATATTGGTTAAAGCAAGCCCTTTCGAGTCAGGTTCCCCAGAACTGGAGTCAGCTGCACCCATTTACCAGAGCTATGCAACCTTAGGCAGTGTCTTCATCTGAAAAATGGTTTAAATTCAAAAACTTACATTAAATGGTTAACAGAGTGTTTGACAAATAGTAGATGCTTAACCAACGTCCATCCCAATCACAACTCTTTCAGCAGTGCCTGTGAGACTCCTTTAGCTGCCCTCCCCCTCCCTTTCCAGGTGTCATCTCCAGGTAAACCCCACTCTGCTTCCCCTATCTCTGCTCCATGCATGCTCATTTTAATTATTTTGGCTCTGCGCACTTTGTGCCCAGGATTTCTAAGTCCACAGCTCTAGCCCATATACTTTCTCCAGAGCTCATTTTCACCTGAACTTCTTAGCTTCATAGTAGCACCTCACTTAAAATGTGTTCAAAATTAAATTCATCACCTCCTCTCCAGCTCACCTCTCTTCAATAAATGGCAACCCTATTGTTTTTGCTAACTAAAATAAGGTTTTAGTTGTGGTATAATTTTATAAGTGGATACAGTGCTTGAAATCACATTTCCATTCTTCCAGGGCTGTTGATGACAAAGAATTCCAAATCAACAATTAACTGAAATTGATTCCAACTTAGTAGAAGAAAGTCTCACACAGAGTCAGCCCCCATTCATGTTTCCCCAACATTCAGAATCATCCTAGCTTTGTCTGATAGATAGAGTGTCAAGTAGAAAGTGGATAAGAGGTAAAGGGGGATTAAGTATTTGCCTGATATTAATGCTAAGCTGCTAATGAATGTCAAGGATTATTTATCCTCCTTGTACTAAGACAACCTTTTATTGTTTAGATCGCTGAGTATTAGATCCCTGTAAAGGACTTTCGGGGTTACTTGGGAAACTCAGGCACACTCGCCAGTTGTTACCAAAACCATCCCCAGTCTGGGGAGGAGCATATACCTATCAATCCTTATCTGCCAGGAAAACTGCTGTGAAAGGTAGTGAGACACAAGGAACTCATCCTAAGCTCAGTCATATGAAGAGTATCAATGCAAGCTACCAGGACTCTCAAATCCACTTACCTGGACCATCCCTTGGCCTTAGCCCCTATCAGGTTTGGATCTCTGAATAGTCACATGGGCTTGCCCACTCTAACTGAATACCAGGCTCACATCCTCCAGTTTGGCCTAAGCTGCAGGATCTATCTTTGGCCTTGTTCCCTGCCATCTTGTACAACAGTATCCCCTTATCCTTAGAACGTAGTTCCAAGACCCCCAGTGGATGCCTAAAACCATGGATAGTACAGAACCTGACATCAGAACATGTTTCTGTTCATGTCTTCTACCTGTACATTTCATGCCTTTCCAATCTTAACTAAGCATGTATCATGCACTGTGGCATAACTTCTGCAGTTTGAGGTGTGACAGCAAAACTAACATGAATTTATTTTTTCTTCTTCACAAATTCATGGATGGACTTATCCTTCCTTCTTATTGTATGCCTTAGCAACCTCAGCACATGATTTTTTTTGTTTTCTTATTAAATCAAGAACATTCACCATTTCACTTAAAGGAAGCACGTTACAGCTTCCCTTTGGCGTATTCAAATTACCAGCATCACTACTCTTATATGCCAGAGCCATTCTTAAGTAAAATAAGGGTCTTAGAATATATTCCCCACAGATAAGGGGGGATTACTTTATGTTTATCTGACATTAAAACTTTTTTTTCTCCTATACCATACTGTCTTTGGTAGATGGGCAATAACTTAGGAAGAATGTTGTTATAATCATTGTAATTACATTTTTACCTATATTCTTTAATAAATATTTCTTGAGTGCACTGTGCTGGGCTAGAATTACAAGGAATGATTCCAGATTCTTGCCATCAAGAAGCCTATACTTTAAAAGACAGATGTGTAAACAGAAGATTACAAAAAGATGATGGTGGAGTGTGTCAAGAACAGCAGAGACATAGGAAAAATACTATCATACATTGCATAACAGGGTTGAGTTCTGAGAAACGTGCCCTTAGGCAATTTCTTCATGTGCGACCATCATAGAGAGTACTTACACAGACCTAGGTGGTATAGCCCACTACACACCTAGGCTATGAACCTGTATAGCATGTTAGTGTACTGAATACTGTAGGAAATTGTAACACAATGATATTCATGTATCTAAACATATTTAAACATAGAAAAGTTACAGAATATATGGTTGTATAGTCTTATGGGACTACTGTTGTATATTTTGGTTCTTTCGTTGTTGATCAAAACCATTATGTGGTGCTTGACTGTACCTACAACTGTCTGGCAACTTCATTGTAAAAAGTAGCATTTGAATGAGACTTGATGGATGAATAGGAATTTCCCAGAGGGACAAAGTACAGGAATGGTATTTGTTTAGAAAAAAAAAAGAAAGAAAGAAAAGGAGACAGAGAATGAAACATCTAAAGCAAGGGTTGGTGTGGGAAAATACCAGTAGTTACGTATTGCTCTAGTAAGAGTACAGAGTGGGAGGTAGCCAGAGTGAAAAGCAAGGACCAGATAGATGAGAGAATGTTGACTGTTATTCAAAGAAGCATCAGTTTTTTTATCCCCTTCACAGTGTAAAACCATTAAAGAAATGTAAGCAGAGGAATGATATGATCACTTTTACCTTCTTACAGTTCACTTCGGTAACAATATAAAGTAAATATTGAAAAGAAATTAGATGAGAATAAAGAATATAATGTTCCAGATGAGAAACGAAGGTCTGCACTAAAGCCATGGGGGCAAAGAGAACAAGACAACTAGGGAGTAATTGAGCAGAGAAACGTGTAGCAACGTTTTGGTTCAACTCAGTTGGGGAGCCACAAAACCTTTTACCATCACAGATTCTTGGTCTCCCCACTTGCTTTTTCTCTAAATTTAAACAAGATAAATAATAGTTTTCAGTTTATGATATGGCTTTTTTATTTATTTCATATAAGTAGTTAGCATGTTTTTTTACATTTTCACATCTGGATCCTACAGTATAAAATTGTGGGGAAATCTCATAAGTTTTATGAAATCTTTCAACTTCATCATGAAAACTTCAAAGTTAAGAATATATGGTTCATCCATCTAGCTCTTCTAGTATGTGAGCTTTTGGTCTGGAATTTATTTCCAGTCAAGTTGCAATGTAAAATCACAAGTAAAATTGCCATAGTTACTCCACATTGCAAGTTCTGACATCATCATAATACTGCATTAGGTATAATTACTCATTTCTCTTTTCCTTTTCTCTTCCGTTAGTAAGACTCAAGAGTTATGACTTGTAAACTACTCTTTTTTTGTCTATGAGTAGCATTCATCATGACCTGTTGTCTCATATACTTCAAAGAAAGACAAAGTGTATTATTCTGCTGTACAGGGAAAAAGGAAGAATATAAGTGGATTTTCCTTAGATTTATAAATATGTACATTCATACATGTATACACATTCATATACACACACATATATAAATATACCTATTATACCAACATTCTGTCTTTATGATGTATATCTAAGCAGGTTAATAGATGCTAAAGACCAATTTGACCATGACGTCACATTAATCATGATATCCAGAAATTTTGATCCATTTCTCTGTAATATACCAAGGAAACAATAGATTCGTTTAGCCAGGTGTTTTTTAAACTCACTTTTTAGAGAGTTTTTTTAAACTCACTTTTTAGAGAACAGAGTGGGATATTCAACGCTCAGAAGGAAGATGTTTCTCCATCAACAGTACTAAGTAGTATAGCAAATTGATTTTTCCAACATAATATGCCTTAAAAATTATTTCTAAAAGTCCACTAACAGATTTTGTACATTTTATAAATATTTTGCTGTCATTGAGATATTTACTATTAAAGTATCATTTTAATTATTTGCTAGGCATATCTAATTTCTCCTATCTTCATATCGTTTCCCAAAACAAGAGAGTACAGTACTAAAACTGTATAAAATAGCTACCTAAGATCATGATATTAACTTATGTGTCTTTAAGTCAGCATTCTCCAGAATCTAATTTAATTGAAATAGCTTTGCCTGTGTAAACTTTGCCTTTGTTTAAATAAGATTTCACTGTTTAGTTTTGCCTTAAACAAATGCAGCCTTTTGTTTGTCCATAAAACATTAGATTAAATGTATAGACTAATATGAATAGCTTCTCTTCATTCTACATGTACCACTAGCAGTTGCCCCCTTTGCTAGTATGTGGTGTGGTGTATTATCGTCATTGAAAACCAGGCCTCTATGTTTAGCCTGTTCTTTGGAGAAAATAAATTTTTGGCAAGAAAAACTATCTCCTTACCCTTATTGATTTTAAATTTGAAAGACTACATGAGATTCACTCTTTAAATGCAGCTGCTAATGTTCTTAATACAGTGAATTATATGAATATTTGTTCTCATAGTAAGTACACTGAGTTTTTATCTTTGTTTTAATGCTAGCTACCAATATTATCTAGCTATTCTTGGTGCCCTAACAAAACTTATTATTTGGTCCTTTGTGGGAAGTAATGTACAGTAAATGCTGTGATCATATTTGTTCCCTGCAATCCAACTGTGGTTTATTTTCTGGTTTCTATGTTGATGAATAATAATTTAGAGATACAATGCTTGGTTTCTTTGTTTTTTGTTAAAGCTAACATCAGAATCCCAGTGAAGGGGGCAAGTACCATGTTATTCTTGTAACGTGCATTTTCCCTGTTCAGGCAATGCTGGACGTGGCTGCAAACCAGGGCTGGCTGGTGACTGTCCTGAATATCACCAATCTGATTCAGATGGTGATCCAGGGTCGGTGGTTAAAGGACTCTTCTCTTCTTACACTACCAAACATAGAAAACCATCATCTTCACCTTTTCAAGTAATTGTCTTACTTTTCAATGTAATTGTTTTGTTTTAATTTTTAAAAAAATATATTTTTTATATATGTAGTCACTGAAATTTTATGTTATGGAGAATACTGATTATTGACATGGAAAATACTCCTGTTTCCCAGAGTAAGACATGGCCAACTGACAACATTTTGGTTTGAAATTTGATCATCAGTCCCAAGCTGAACTATAATTTAAACTTCTCCTATCTAAATCATTTTCCATTTGAAGCATTGGATACATTTTTTTCTTGATTGCATTTATTCTTTTACAATATCAATCTTCATTTAAGAAGACATCATTAAAATGCTTTGTGATCTAATGCAAAATAAATGGCCAATGTCTGTTATTGTTGAAGAGATTTGAGATATCTGAAATCCATTGTAAAAGTAAATTGTGCATCTGTAAAATGTCCCAAACTACGTAGTTACATATATTAGGAGCTCAAGATATAACCTGTATGTAAGAGTTTATGTTAGCATCAATTATTTAACTCATAAGTCTCATGTACATGACTGAAATATATTTGCAAGGAAAAGAACAGTGTTTAATACAAGCAGGGTTGGCAATGTTTAATTGGAAATGTTTCTTTCACACCAGTGTTTCACGCCAGTTGAGAGATAATTTGCAGCCAAAATATTGGTTCACAGTCATGTAGACAAGCAAAACAATCTGGCTGTAGCTTGCCATCATGCACTCGTACTCCTGTTCATCCGGATAAGGGGTGGCAGTTATTTGAGACATCTAGACACAGATGCCAACAAGAACCTCAGGCACACACGAAGTCTCCTTAGGAAAGTCCCTCAATTTGACTCAAATATATTGGGTTCCAGGGCAGTTGTCTCCATGGTACTTGGGTTCCAACCATGGGATGTCCCTAGAAACTAAAAGACACTTATGCCATAGCAGCAGCAAGTGGCATGGGGTGAAAGGCAGATAACCTCCTCTGTGTGTCTGCAGCTCAGTTTCAGGAGCCCTTCCAGTATGGTATAAAAGTTATGGGAGTAGGGTTTCAGCAGTAAAGAACACACATTAAGGTACTACCACACATAGCACGCAGGTCTGCTATGGAAGCTGCTTGAGACCTAAGAGATTTGATACAGTTTTCACAGCACTCTTAAGAGTTTCAATTATATTTTTATCCTTACTGGAATATTTAGGTGGCCTGTGTTTCTGGGATCTAGCACTACTTATGCTGTAAATCTCAAAAATTCTCAAAATGAACTTTTAGCTTTATGTTCCCAACAACTTATAATTTAAAACTTTATTTAAGTAATTATATTAAAGACATTTGCTGCACCCATTAAGCACATTTCAGGAGTCCAGATCAGTACTTCATGTACATGGAAGCATTACTTCACATTAGTGTCTTCCTGTAGAAAGACACCCAATGTCTGTGAACCCTAAGTGTTTACTCAGCTCACACATAATTAATACATTTTATGTAGTAGTAACAGTACTGCCTAGGGCTGTTATCCATACAGAATGCTGGCTGAATTTTTAAACTTAACATAATGGTCTTAAAATGTCATTTCTTAATTGAAACAAAAAAAAGTTATCATTATATAAACCACCATTGTCAGAAAATCATCTTTCTGCTGTGAAACAATTATTTGCTTGGTTCGATATTATTTCCTAGGAAATGGAAGCCAGTTATGAAGGGCCCACATGCTAGGGGTCGGACCTCCATCGAGTGCCTTCCCGAACTGATCCAGGCCTGTGGAGGTAAAGACCATGTATTTAGCTCCATGGTAGAAAGTGAGCTACATGCTGCAAAAACGAAACAGGTAAGACCATCTCTTAAGTGTTTTGAAGGCTCCCCTACTCAGAGGTGTACCATGAGTTTTCTAACTTAGAGCATGGATTTTGGAACCAGACTCACCTTGAGTTAAATTGTCTCTGCTATTTACTACTATGATTATGGACATGAAAACATACATGTCTCAAGAAGTTCTTGTGAAAATTAAGGAAGATACTCTTATGTAAACTGCTTTATACAGTTCTTGACATAGAGTAAGAACTCAATAAATGAATACTAAAAATAATGACAGTAATAGTAACTAATAGTGGTATTTGCATTACGAGAAGTTGTTTCAGTATAAATGCTACTAAATTGGCTGTGAAAAGCCTCAAGTAGCTTGTCCATCACTTGGCTGCATTATCCTAGCCTTCTACTCCCTCTCTTCAGGGTAGTGTTTCCTTCGGTATGCTTGGTATATTTTCATGCAATTCCCTCAGTTATTTGTTTATGCCCCTCTCTTATTATAATCACTTCGTTTCTAGATCCAAAAGTATCCTTTCAAATAAACCGTGTGTGTGTGTGAACCATATAACTTACACGGAAAGCTGAATCTATATTGCGAAAAACAACACGGATCATGTCTCCAAACAATCTTGAGGAAGACCAAAACTATGAATGAACAATGCCAGAAATATTTGGCTATCTAGACTTTAAGTCTTAAGCAATTTTACCCTAAACATGTCAAAGTAAATGTTCAGGATTTATAACATAATTAACATATTGACTTGCAAATATGGGTATTAAAGAAACTTCTAAACCATGTCTTTTTTTTTTCCAAGTGGAACTTATTTTTGATCAAGACTTGGAAAAAGTGTAACAAGCATTAACGTCTGATTGACTGTTCAGTTTCTGTTGAACCCAAGATTGGCACAAAATACTATTTAAATATTCATAATAAATGCCTACCTTTCCAACTAAATTACCATCAAAATTATGAATAAAAACAATATATTTAAATCAAAACAAAGCTTCTGTTAGCAACAACAGATTTCCAACATAACATACATTGATTTCAAGCCAAGTTTTAGATATGATGAAAAATTAGAACATTGTTATAATTAGTTCAGGGAGAACTCAGAAGTAAACTTACTTAATTTATTTGCATAAATTGCCATTCTGTTATCTTTAAAACCAAATGCAAATTGGCTCTGTCTGATATGATGATGGTTATTTGGCTCAAAAGTGCTTCAATTTGCAGAGCAATCTGGTGCCGGCTCTGCAGTGAGGCGATCCCAGGTAACATACAAATCCTGAATTATTCCAGAAATTAGTATGTTTAAAGCATCAATTTAAGTGCTAATTGCAGTAGTAATGAGAAAAAGCAGTACGACTGTGAGATTTGCATCTTCTACCCCATCAGTATGCCTGGAACGGCTGCTGACTGGCAGAGGATTTGGCTGCTAATTAAATAATTGTATGCATGGCAGTGCTCTTGCCTGATTCAATAGATGAAGATTAATCCTCAGATAAATATGTTTGGCTGGTATTGAAATGTCTTAGCAGTTTCTTTAAAAATAGTTCATGTTTTATATACATAAATATATATACACATATATATCTCCAATAAATATATGTGTACACATTGTAGATTGAAAATAATAATAACGTTAAGTCCTACAAAAAATTACATATATATAAAAGCCAGATATGGCATTTGGGGACTTTGTAAAGTAAAATCCCAATGAATTGCTGATAACAAAACATTATATTGGTAACTAATTTAATGGTACAAGTAAAGAAACGTATCAAGTCTTGCTTCGTGTGGTAAATATTACTTGTGCTGTCTGACAAAGTCAAATGCTTTACAGAAATTGTGTTTTTAAGTCCCCTTAACCACTTTTCCAGACTGGCCAGTCCTAGAAGAACATCCAGTGGTACAGCTTCTATACTTAGTGACTATGGGTTCTAGCAGGGGATAGACCATCCTTTGTACTGGAAGTACACTCTGTGGCTTGACTATTTCAAAATCCAGTTCAAGACATGATTTCAGATTCATAAGACAAGTTATAGGATTGGATTTGAATTGAAAATTTGCATTGAATTTACATTTTTTTTAATTCCTAAGGGGTAGTTTGGTTCATCAAGGCTACTTCATTTCAATTAGGTATACTCAGCAGCAGTAAGCAAGATCAAAGCCTATAAGGAAATATATAGTATGTATTAAAGGAATAAAAGGAAAACCAAAATTAAAATACCATGTACTTTTAAAAACTAACATAGAAGGTAACAACTGATTAAAAAAAAAAAAAAAAAAAGCCAATGTCTTGAGAAGTTTTCTTGACTGATGCTGATATTGCCATAGAATTGTATATGTTATAAAAAGATGACCTCAAGTTTCTTTTGTTACCTCTTTTCTGTAGACCTAGGTATTCATTCATTCATTCATTCAACATTGGGGAGCACTTGCTATTTGAATACTGATTTTTCACAAATGTCTTTCCACTTCAAAAGCAGTATAAAATTAGGTAAAATATCTTTTAATGTGTCATTTTAATTGGTATTCTCAGCATAATGATGCCAAAAATTCATGTTTATTTCTAGAAGGAACCCTAGACTTATAGAATTCGTTGTGAAATATCGAATATAAAGAAATTTTTTTTTCAGAATAAATAGGACAAATTTGAAATAGGAGCCAAAAAATGTACAATAAGTGGTCAGTGGAGGATTCTAACATCAATTATTCAATTACAAAATTATTTTCAGGTTGCCCATTTATCCCCAAGTAATGCTCTCCATCTTAGAAGCCACATGAATGTCTGAATAGATGCTTCTCTAAAACAAACCAGTTCGACAACAAACATTTTTTAACTTGTTTTATTTTAGTATAGTCAACAGCTGCTCAATATCAGGAGGGATTTACAATAAAGAAATCATAAGTTTAAATAATGATAAGCCCTCTTTTACTTTTACAAAGACATTAAAAAGACTAAAAGCACAATATTTTTACACATACATGCATATAGCCACAAGTATAAGAAAAATTGAGGACATCTGAACAAAATCACTGGATTATGTTAATGTTAATATCCTAGTAGTAATAAGTACCATGGTTTTGAAAAATGCTACCTTTAGAGGAAACTGAGTAAATGTCCACAGAATGTCTCTGTATTATTTCCTGCAACTGCGTTGGATCTAGAATTAATCTCAACATTAAAAGGTTGATTTTTTTCTAAAAGCACACTATTTCTTAGTTGATCATTGCATTTCACATAAACTCTTCCTTTATTATGTTACTTTTCTGTTTTTATTTAGGCATGGAATTTCTTATCTCACTTGCCAGTGATAAATGTTGGCATAAGTGTTAAAGGCTCGTGGGATGACTTAGTTGAAGGACATAATGAACTCTGTGTCTCAACTCTGACTGCAGACAAACGAGATGACAACAAATGGATCAAATTGCATGCTGACCAAGAGTATGTGCTTCAAGTCAGCTTGCAGAGAGTCCACTTTGGGTTCCACAAGGTATAGTGTTTGGTTTCCATTCTCAAATATTTCACACCAAATACCAGCATGCGCCACCACACATATCTGTTATATGACTAATGCGCCCGTGTCATTCATGAATCCTGCTTTCTCAACTGGTCTTAAGCAGCGAGAGTTAGTCTTTTGAAATTCATGAGTTCTCCTCATGTGCCATTTTTCAGCCCCAGAAAATCTACCTTACATAAGAATATATTGCCTAGAGTTCTATTCTCAAAGTATGGTATACAGACCCAGTCCAGGAGAATTTCCTGAAGGGCCTTTTAAAGCGCAGATTCCTTGGCCCCACTCCAGACTGGCTGAATCAGAACCTCAAGAGGGGGCGATCTCAAAATCTATACCTTCACTCAATACTCCAGATGATTTTTAAGGGCCTTAAAGCTTGAGCAGTACTGCCCTAGAGGCACTTTGGTATACAGGAACTGCATTGGGCTAGATATAGATGAGACTGAAGCTTTACCACTTAGCTCTATGAATTGGAATAAGACATTAAGCTTTTCTGAGCCTCAGTTACCACATCTGCCTGCGTCCTTCATTATAATGCATAGAAGAGCTTTGTCAATGTTCATGCAGGCCAAAAATGTACAGTATTTTTATTTTAGATTACTATGCTCTTTTCTGTTGCCTCTGACTCCAAAATTAATTATCTGGTCCTTTAAGAATATTAGTACACAGCATGTGGGCAGATTGGTTTTTAGTGCCATAATAATTAAAATAAGAAAGACTTAGTCTTCTTTATGGTCCAGTGGATTCAGGGCTTTCCCATATCTAGAATAAGCCCTCAGGGGTGAAGCTGTAGTTCATTGGTATTGCCCCTTCTGTTCTCACACACAAAATGATCAGTAACTTTCTATTTGTACGATATTCTTTCAGTGTTGTACCTTCAAGTCTCACCTCATTTGATTTCTAAATCTAAAAAATCTGTCAGTGTATGGCCTCTGGCATTTCAGAGACTTTAATATGAGCTTCTTTTTTTCTTTTTTCTTTTTTCTTTTTCCTTTTTTTTTTTTTTTTTTTTTTTTTTTTGATACAGAGTCTCACTGTGTCACCCAGGCTTGGCTCACTGCAACCTCCACCTCCCAGGTTCAAGCATTTCTCCTACTCCAGCCTCCCAAATAGCTGGGTTTTGCAGGCATGTGCCACTACACCCAACTAATTTTTTGTACTTTTAGTAGAGATAGGGTTTCACCATGTTGACCAGGCTCATCTCGAACTCCTGATCTCAAATGATTCGCCTGCCTCTGCCTCCCAAAGTGCTGGGATTACAGGCATGAGCCACCACACCTGACCTTAATATGAGCTTTTGTTTGTTTGTTTGAGATGGAATTTCACTTATGTTGCCCAGGCTGGAGTGCAAGGGTGCAACATCAGCTCCCTGCAACCTCCGCCTCCCGGTTCAAGCAATTCTCCTGCCTCAGCATCCCAAGTAACTGGGATTACAGGGGCCTGCCACCATACCTGGCTAATTTTTTGTATTATGTTGGCCAGGCTGGTCTCAAACTCCTGACTTCAGGTGATCCACCTGCCTTGGCCTCCCAAAATGTTGGGATTACAGGTGTGACCCACTGCACCTGGCAATATGAGCATTTTTAGAGGACTTAATGTATTCCAACTTATTTAAAAAGTAATATAAACTAATACTAGTAGTAATCATAAAAATAGCAATAATCATAAAGATAAAATCATAGGGGAAAACTATGATTTTTTACCTTAATATTCTATGTATAACATAGATTTAATCATGCCAGAAAATCTCTTAATTTTTGTTTCTGAATGCTGTAAAAATATATTACTCTCTGACACCCTTTTGAAATAAGTGAAACATGTCCCTCTAGAATACTGAGTGAAGTCTGAGAATATATCATGATTACTATATTTTATTATGCCATAAAGTCATTGTCTTAAAGAATCGTTAGAATAATCTTGCATTTTATAAAAATTGATCTAAAATAAAGACCTCAAGTGCGATCATTATGTTTATATCTAATTTGGATTGTGGTGATTAATATATTTTACAAATTGCTTGACTTAAAATTGCCCATTTCTCAGAGAAGGGACTCTTTAATATTACCATATTAGAATATATGCTTATTTATGTGAGTTTTTTTCTTGGATGGGGGGGAAGTATGTATTTGATATAGTACTCCTCATGTTGGGGTCCAGAGTCCAGTCTTGATTGGCTTTGTGTTTTTGTTTATTTGTTTGTTTGTTTTCTTAAGCATTCGTTTTTTGTGAATGAGGTTTTAGAAGATTTGGTTAACATGGTTATGTCTCAATTTGTTCATCTACCAATGTGGTATTAAAGTTAAATGTAGGAATAGCATGAGAATTTGCTAATTGGATGTCAAGATCCAGAGTTTTTTATTCTAACTGGCCAAATATTCTGATACTAACAACCACAAACTAGTGTCTATAATGTGCTCTGAGAATCTTGAGATAAGTTAAATAATTGCATATCAAAGACACCAAACCAGAATGGAAGAAAATTTAAAACATCTCAGATACATATGGTGAACTATGTAGATGTATGGTCTTCAAGTAACTCAACGTAGCCTTAACCACAACCAAGTGGTATAGAAAGTCTAGATATTTTTAATGTTGTATCTTTTTCTCTGGTTTATAGGGAAAGCCAGAGAGCTGTGCAGTTACTCCTCGGTTTCCCAAATCAAAAGATGAAGGATGGTTTTTGATATTAGGAGAAGTGGATAAGAGAGAACTTATTGCTTTGAAAAGAGTAGGATATATTCGAAATCATCATGTTGCTTCCCTTTCTTTTTATACCCCTGAAATACCTGGAAGGTAAGAAGAAGCCTACTAGCAAAGTTCTGAAAGAATTAAATATGATTGTGATTACAAATGTGGTTTTACATTTTTATTCTATTTTTATATTTTAGGTATATTTACACATTATATTTCATGAGTGACTGCTACCTTGGCCTGGACCAGCAGTATGACATCTATCTCAACGTTACACAAGCGAGCCTTTCTACACAGGTCAACACCAAGGTCTCTGATGCCCTGACTGACCTGGCATTAAAGTAACCTGACCTGAACAATCCATTTGAAAGGAGTGGCTAAGAATTCTCATTGTTCAGTCATCTAGACAACATCGAATTACTTGATGTTTGCCTTGAAAGGATCAACTTCTAACCTCAGCCATCCAGGAAATTGACAGTGGCTGCAGTATTGACTCCAGTGACATAAAGTTAACCACAGTGGCCTTTTAACAAATGTTGCCTTTTATAATGTTATCTTCATGAGTTTCTTGATATGTGAGATGAAAAAGCATGTAGAATAATCTTTTAATTTGTGTATATTTGAGGTGATATTTAGGAGCTATCAAATTTTACATCTCACAATGTACTGTTTACATGAATATTGGCTTTTTCTTTTTTAAGGAAAACTGCATTGAGGTGTGACAAGTGTTAGGACTTGTCACAGATTTCTAACTCTGCCACATAAAATATAAATATAAACCTGTAAGGTGATACACAGTGTGTGTTGTTAGCAAAATTTATACTTTGATATGATTACATGCAGAAGTAGCTTCAAGAATTTCTTATACTCATAAATGTTTTAATAATACGTGATGTAAAATTATATTATGGAGCCTAATGATGATAACAAAGAAAACAGAATATACTGATCTTAGAAAATGTAGATACAGTTAACTGGGAAATAAAATATAGAGTGACACTTCAAGACCAGTTGACTCAATGTTTTCTTCTGCTTCCTTTCCATAATATCCCCTTACTCATCTGTTCTTCTTTTCTTTCCCTTCTACTTCAAGGCTTTATTTCCATTATCTTTCTGACATATTTATTTACACAAGGAGAGAAGTATAATCTAATTCATGTTGTAACACTTACAGATCATATAGTACAATTATTTGTCTTTATGCTGTCCTGGACAAATCTGAGACAGAAAATTTTTGACCCCTGTGGGTCAAAGAAAATTTCTCTATGTGCAAACAAATTCCATCTTGAAAAATACTTTTTCAACCTGAAAAGTTGTTAAAATTCAATGTTCATTAATATGCATTCTAGTGGAATGAAATTCTACCTTTGTGAAATAATTTCAGTTTTCTTAGCCCTAAAATGAATTATTTTAAAACATTTTCCAATGTAACTGTTACAAGTACTAGAATTTCAGTGTTTCTGGGATTGGAATGTTTTGCTTGTATGTATCCTTTTCCATGCTTAAATAAAAAAGAAGAAGAAATAAAAGTAGGTTGCAAGAGAACCAGGCATTCACTTCCCAAAATTAAATCTAAATAACTATTGCAAGCAAACCAAGTATAGTGAGAATGAGGACTCTAGTCTGAGAAATTTACTTCATATAAAAGTTCTCTCTGTTTTTTGTTTGGAATTTATATCTTAAACACTGTTTTAGTGGAATTAAAAGAAAATGAAGATTATGTATAGATAACAATGACCAGTCCGTACAGGAACCTGCGGGGTAACAATCTCACTGATTTCGTGTTTACCAACATCATTCCTTTTTATTAGACAGCAAGCAGACTTGGGAGGTCTCCTTCACTGGACATATGACACAGGACATAGGAGCAATAAGAAAGTATTTCTGTTGTACCCATTAGAAAGAAGAGAAATAATGTGACAAATTTAAGTTAATCTTATTCCAATGACTGACCAACACTATCTACAACTTTATCCACACTCATTACCCAACAAAAATTATAGTGTTAAATGTGTCTTACAACAGGATATATGCCAACATAATCAGATTAGTACTACTGTTTACAGATCTGCAAGTCATTAACATCTCATAACTTTTTTACTGGCCAAGAATTTTGTCAGTGTTTAAAATAATTCCAAATCCTGATTATTGAAAGAATGCATTTGTTCTAAAGTGTCTTGCGGGGTTTTGTTTTCGTGAAGAGAAATATTGTGATAAAAAGGTTTCAAGGCTGTATTAAAAAGTGCTTTCTTAACTGATGTACCTACAAACCACTTATCTCAGAACCTCTGGGCTGGCTATTATACTATACAACTCTGTTTTCATGGCAGGTCATTTCATATTTCTCTGGGGTTTATCAACTCAAAATAATTGAAGTTCCAGTCAAGGATTTGTTGTAGGCACTGTGTTGAGTATTCTGATACCCACATGAATCAGAAACACATCCTGCCTTCAAAAAGGGTAACCTGGTGATAAAAAGATATTCATAATTATAATAAAAAGTAATTGCACTAATATTAGTGATGGGGGAAATGCTATGGGAGTTCAGAGGTAAAATATTACTTAGAAAAATCATGAAGTGACATTTAGGCTGTTTTTAAGATGCTTAGAATTGGGAAGGCACAGATGAAAGAGGACATTCCAGGTCAGGTAGAACAGCATTAGAAAAATTTATAGCTAGCCCAGCCTAGAGTGGCTAGGTCTGCATTCTCAGAGACATGAAAGGGATGAATGGGCAAGACGAAGGGGAAAGTCTGTGAAGTGACTGTGAATTAGAGAGTTAAAGACCGTAACTCTTATGTGAATACAATGGAATTTCTTGGCAAGTCACCAGAGGTTAGGGTTTGGCTATGTGGGAGCTTTCTTTATGAAAATGAATCTGGCCTCGATGTAGAGATGATATGACCAAGCAAGGAAGTGTAGCAAGAAAAGCCAAGGAAACAACATTCAAAACCTAACTGCAGTAAGGAGTCAGGAAGGACCAGAGAAGGTTACGATGAAGAACATTCTGAGAGTGGAACAGACAACCAGTGCAGAGAGGAGACAACCAGGAGCCTGGCGGGACACGCATCCATATCTGTGGTGGGTGATGAGTGCTAAATACTGACAAGAGGTCAGGGAAGTAAGAACCAAGTCAAGGGTCTTGACTCTGAGAGCGGTGGATCATGAATGATTGTTAAGAGAGTAAATTTAGCTAAATAGGAAGAGAGGAAGCTGAGATTTCAGGAGGTGAGGACCAGAGTGGGCGATAAGAAAGGAGAGGCAGTGAATGAAGAAAGTAATTCTACAGGTTTCGTTCAGCAAAGATCCAGTGTTATCACCTGCATTGAAGAAGGTGATGATAGAGCAGACAGGAATTGGTAAGAATCAGCTTGTTTCCTTTCAACATTCTCCCCTGCAACCACCATTCCTGAACACATACAAATATATGTATGTGCCCTCATCCCCACCATTACCACCATCAAGCTGAAAACTAAAACTCCTCACACATTTCCCAAAAAAAAAGTGTGGGGATCCTTCAGTCCCAATAATAAGAAAATGTAAAGAGGGAACCTACCTATTTCCTTGACGTGAATAAGGAACCCTTATCATACTTCAAAATTCCACTGCTAACTTTGATGGGAAGAGGATACAGTGGTGGGATATTCAGTCACCAAAAATCATCTGTCTTTTCTTCCCTTTACACATACAAACAATGCAGCGAAGTCCAAATATGCAAGATTGACCCACTCCCTCAAATTTTGATTGCCCTTTCTCACAATTTCATCCAATAGCCTTAGAAAATTACGTGTCACTTCCCAAGGACATGCTCCACACATACCTCCAGTTGCTCAGGACCAAAACTTTGGGGTCATTACTGACTCTACTTTTCTAATCGAATAGAAATTTAATTAGAAAACCTCAACCTACATCTAACCTGTCAGCAGACCTTTTCAGCTCTACCTTTGAAATCTATCTGAAATCCAGCCACCTTCCCACTGCCACCCTATCCACTCCACCTCCTGGCTGGCCTCTCTGCTGCTACTCTTGCCCCTTTTCAGTCTTTACACAACAATTTGGTTTTGAAACATAGGTCTGATCATGAGTTCACTCTGCTCAAAAGCTTCCAGTGCCTTTCCATCTCAAAAGCCAAAATCCTTACAGTACCCACAAGGTCCTGCACAGTGTTGCCTTCTCCCCTCACTACCCTCTGGCCCTCCTGCTCACTACACACCAACCACAGGAGTCACCTCCCTGCTTGTTGAACTTGCCATTTCTACTCCCTCACTTGGATGACTGTTGCCCCTAATCTCCTTATGTCTCACCATCTTATTTTAAATGGCAAGCCCACAAAACCTCCCTAACCCCCTCTCCTGTTTGGTTTTTCTCCATTGTTTTATCAACACTATTAAAATATGTGTTGGTTTATTATTAGTCTCTTCTGACTATGCTTCAGGAAAGCAGGGATTTTTGTCACTTCTGTTCACTGCTACAAAGAAGGACCTATATTTCCTGGCATACAGTCGCTCAATAAATACTTTCTGAATGACTAAATGAACACAGAGGCACACGGGAATTCTAAACTATCTCCCCCACAACCACCACCACCACCACCACCACTGCCTCCATACACAGAGTTAACCACCCATTCTTTCAGAGATTACAAGTACTGTCACACTCACCAAAAGCAAGGTACTAACTGATTGTCTTGTATCTTTTGTCAACAGAGGAAAGGTATATTTAAGTTAATTGGTAGTTTTATGATGATGATTGTTATAACTTATGGAAAAGAAGAATGAGTTTTTATGTAGTAATGGATCTTAGGTATTACAGATCTTTTAAAACTTCCAGTGATCATAGAATCTTTCTCACCTGAAGTTGTAGCTCTCTGTCTCTCTCCCTCCATCACTGCTGCTATTTTCAGTGAAAAGACCCCCAAATAGGAACTCCATATAGTTAAGAATATAGATTGATAATAATTTGGGGCCTTCTGTTTTTAGAAATAATCCAAAATGAGTAGGCAGAAATTAATTCATGAGCTGGCTTCTTAAAAGAAAAACCTGAATTAAGTTGTGCATCTTTCAAATGAGTATTACTGAATATAGAACTTGACTTCAGAGATGTGTATTAAGCCCTTGGATTAACTTTCTTTTTCTGGCTTCAGAAATAGAAATTCTAAGTCTAAGCAACACAGGAGATAAAAACATTTTGAGTTTCGTAAGTTTTAGTTATATTATTTTCAGGTACTCAAAAATGCTGAGAATGAGTGCTGATTCCAGGATGTCCTGGAAGCCTGTTTTTTAAGCAGTGGAGGAACAGCTATCATGAGTTCTGGAAAGATTTAGTCCCACAATTTCCACTTCAGTCCTTCCACTTTTCATCAAGGAGCATTCTGTACGATTTCTGAAAAATAAAGTTGTTCAAATTTGAGGCCTTTAAATGAAGTTTCAGGGGTTCTATTTTGCTTGAATATTCTTCCCAAGACTTTGCATTCCAATTTGAGAAAGATCTTGTGGGGGTGCTACTCAGATATTAGATCCTGGCTGACCCAAGGTCAAGCTTTTGGCTAAAAAGACAGCCACATTTGAATGGATACTTAAATTTCTATTGTTATTCTTCGATTGCCCTATGATTTGGAGAATTTGTTTAAAATGCGCCTGATTAAAGTTTCCTAATACTGTGGCTGTAAGTTGTTAACCATTCTGTAGAGACTTCCTGAAGAACATGATGGACTGTAGATCATACCATGTTGGTTGAGCAGAATCACAACTTCTAATTAAAAGTTCTTTGAATCCCCCAAACCCATGTTTCTTTACTTGTTAATTTTATTACTTGGGTGTCCTTGATTTTACTGGGACTTTCTAAGCCATGTAGGTGCCAGTCCTGACCATTGAAAACAAGTATAGTCTCCTTGAATGATCATACTTTTTGGTTCCAAGTTACACTGGAAGGAGTTTGTAATGATTTGAGGATTGCAGAGTTGATCTAAGATGAATTTCATGTGTGAGCTTTCACCCAAGTGTGGCTGTCTGTTGGCCTCAGAGAACTGTACTTTCCAGGATGTAGAGGATTGTTGTAGCTGGTTTTGGAACTACCTGCAGCTGATGGTTCATTTTTCCAAAAGGCCTAGAGGGTGCCAAAGTTATTCCTTTGAGGGATGAATGGAGATCCTGAAATAACCACATAATTCCTGAGAATTAGACAACTAAGAACGCTGAATAATACTGACTACCATAAAAAACAAAATCGCTTTTCTTATGATGACATTAACTGCAATCAGAAGGTTCTAAAAATGTTCTTTCTGTCAACACACCAGGATTGGTGCATATTCTCCAAAGTTCACCTAAAAGTTTATTCAACTAAAATGACTCAATTTATTTGAATGTGTAAGTTCTAGGTTTGTGATTGCTTTTTAGTGAAATTACATGCGTGGAGTATTTTTTTTTTAAATGTCACCAGAGTGGACCACCAAAAATATTAAGTACGTTTAAATTACAGAAGAGAAAGTTTGGATTGAAGTAAGAGGGAAAAAATACAAAGTCTTCACAACACAATTTTAAAATAATGAACAAGCAAGCTACCAATGGAGATCTTCATTTATCAAACATGATCTGCCCCAACATAGCTGTCTCTTTCCACTGGGCTCCTGGACACACTGGAAACCCATCCTTGCATACTTCTTTAAATGTCTAAAATTGATATTGCATGAAAATGTCTAATAGTAATTTTAACAAAGAATGCCAGCGACTACAAATGAGCTTTCAAATAAGCTCAAGTACATACGAAAGTGGCCTAATTACAGGCTGTCTACCAGGAGTGTGCGTCTCTACCTGTGTTACTTGAACTGGTAATTATTATCAGGAAATATATTTGCCTATTAGAACACAATTTCACCAGGGATCTGGGAGGAATAAGTTTTGTTTTTAAGCTAGGTTTGCTGTATCAAGAGAAGCAGTTTAGGGTTTTGGCTTTTTTTCTCTCTTTATTTCTTTTTTTTTTTTTTTTCTTTTTTGAGACAGAGTCTTGCTCTGTTGCCCAGGCTGGAATCGTGCAGTGGCACAGTCACAGTTAACTGCAGCCTCAACCTCCCACTCAACCAATCCTCCCACCTCAGACTCCTGAGTAACTGGGACCACAGGCACACCCCACCATGCCTTCCTAGTTTTTCGTTTCTTTTTAATGACGTTCTGAAATGCTACCTCACCATGTGCTATATTTGGTGATCTGGTCACATTTTGTAAGATTTAGGACAATGTATCTGATCAACTTTCTTCTGTTCCCATTTCCTCACCTCCAAAAACAGAGGTAACACCTGCCCAGGCTTCTCTCAGAGTCGTTGGCTCCATCATGATAAGAAGCGCAGTGAACGTCATTGCTGTACACACAGCACCTAGCACACAGGAGGTGTTCAATCAATTTTGTTGAATGAATCATTTATGTGAAAATGCTTAGAAAATGATAAAGAACTATAAAGAGTAACTATTATGGAAATGGAAGTCTAAGATGATCAATAGCAAACAAACTCATCCTCAGGATTGATTTTACGTGTCAATGGGGCGGTAAGCTAAGAGCCCCACCTCACCTTCTCTACCCCCACCCCAAACAGAAAAATCATTGGGCCCAGAGAGAGATTTGTGCTCCATTCCTTTTTTGCTACAGGATTCCCACCTGTCAAAATGCAAAATACATGTACACTCAGGTGTAGCTCGGCACTCACATGGGAATGTGAATTACTTCTGAGAGCACTTTCTGGGAACATGTTGGAGGGACAGTAAAGGGCACTTAGGTATCCAGACTGGAGGTGAAGTCTGACTGCTTTATTACTTCCTCTCTGGGTTCTGAATTCAAACTTTAGAATCTTGCTAAGGGCCATTTTTTATATCCAAATAATCAGAAATGGATCACTCTGGAAGCAGAACAACTTTTGAGAGCAAGAGTGGAGGCAACTCACATTCTCACTGAGTGTTTGGATCATAAGGTATGTTGCACCCAGAGTGAAATGAAAATTTTAAGCAAATTCTGTAATGTTCTTTAAAAGCATTAATGTACTTTCCTTAACATTGCAAGCAATATCCATTCTGTCCAATCTTCCTGGCAGTCATGTTGCTCTCATGCTTGTGTAAGCATGAAAATCAATTTAAATATATTCAGTAAAAACCTAAACTCTTCCCTTTTAAAAGTAAATATCTGATTTTTCTTTCAGAAACAACCATTTTTACAGTATTTATTCAACTTCTGAAGCCTAATTCTATCCAAAAAATCAGGAGAAAAAAATCATGCTACTGGATTCTAATACAGGGCTATTGTTACCAGAAACAGAGAATAATATAGACATCTTAGTAAAACCTCAATCTTATTTCCTGAGCCTTTAGAAAAATGCATTCCTCTAAAAACACATTACCCTACAAGTGGCCTTTGGAGAAACTGAAACATTGAAGAAATCCTTGGATTGCAGCAAAGAACATTCTCCATGGACAATTCTAATCAATTATAGAAACATAACTATACCCAGATCATGTAATATACCACAGTGATGATCCTGGCTTCTGTCCATCTTATAAAATGCTACAACTCATAACATCAGACCCACTGCTGTTTGCAGCAATCCAACCCACAAAGATTTACTCTCAATTGATTGTTACTTTTCATGCTGAAAATGATTGTACATCTGCATCTTCTATTTCAGTTTTGTCCTTTTGTTATCTTTGCCCACTGTGTTAATTATTTTTTGATGCTTCATCCCATCCCCAAACAATATATTTGAAACACTCATGAGGATGCATTGCATAAATATTGAATGTGTTAAAGACAGAGTCTGAGGTAATTCAGAATGAATTTAAGTAAATTGATTGGAATAAGCTTTTATTTAGGAAATCTTCTAGGGACAATCCTGACATATTTAAAATAACTAACTGTTCACAGAGATGCAATCTGCAGGTGCATTTCAATGAATCCATGAATCAGCAATCAGAACAGAAATGCTTGATTTTAAGTTGTCAGAAAACAGCTAAAAAGGGAAGCAGAAAGACATTACCAATTACAACAATAAAAAACCAGGAAAAAGTTCTTTGGAACAAAAATGTTTTTTAAAAAAATCAGATAAATATAATGTAACAATGAGTTGCTTAATCCTGAGTTCCAATTTGATTGCACTGTGGTCTGAGATACTGCTATGATTTCTGTTCTTTTGCATTTGCTGAGGATTGTTTTACTTCCAATTATGTGGTTGATTTTAGAAAAAGTGCAAAGTGGTGCTGAGAAGAATGTATATTCTGTTGATTTGGGGTGGAGAGTTCTGTAGATGTCTATTAGGTCTGCTTGATCCAGAGCTGAGTTCAAGTCCTGAATATCCTTGTTAATTTTCTGTCTCCTTGATCTGTCTAATATTGACAGTGGGGTGTTAAAGTCTCCCACTATTACTGTGTGGAAGTCTAAGTCTCTTTGTAGGACTCTGAGAACTTGCTTTGTGCATCTAGGTGCTCCTGTATTGGGTGCATATATATTTAGAATAGTTAGCTCTTCTTGTTGCATTGATCCCTTTACCATTATGTAATGCATTTCTTTGTCTTTTTTTATCTTTGTTGGTTTAAAGTCCATTTTATCAGAAACTAGGATTGCAACCCCTGCTTTTTTTTTTTTTTGCTTTCCATTTGCTTGGTAAATCTTCCTCCATCCCTTTATTTTGAGCCTATGTGTGTCTTTGCATGTGAGATAGGTCTCCTGAATACAGCACACCAATGGGTCTTAACTGTCTATCCAATTTGCCAGTCTGTGTCTTTTAATCGGGGCATTTAGCCTATTTACATTTAAGGTTAATATGTTATATGTGAATTTGATCCTGTCATTATGATGTTAGCTGGTTGTTTTGCCCATTAGTTGATGCAGTTTCTTCATACTGTCGACGGTCTTTACAATTTGATATGTGCTTGCAGTGGCTGGTACCAGTTTTTCCTTTCCATATTTAGTGCTTCCTTCAGGAGCTCTTGTAAGGCATGCCTGATGGTGACAAAATCTGTCAGCATTTGCTTGTCTGTAAAGGTTTTTATTTCTTCTTTGCTTATGAAGCTTCATTTGACTGGATATAAAATTCTGGGTTGAAAATTATTTTCTTTAAGAATGTTGAATATTTACTCCCAGTCTCCTCTGGCTTGTAGGGTTTATGTAGAAAGATCCACTGTTAGTCTGATGGGCTTCCCTTTGTAGGTAACATGACCTTTTTCTCTGGCTGCCCTTAACATGTTTTCCTTCATTTCAACCTTGGTGAATCTGACAATTATGTGTCTTGGGGTTGCTCTTCTCGAGGAATATCTCTGTGGTGTTCTCTGTATTTCCTGAATCTGAATGTTGGCCTGTCTTGCTAAATCAGGGAAGTTCTCCTGAGTAATAGCCTGAAGAGTGTTTTCCAACTTGATTCTATTCTTCCTGTCACTTTCAGGTACACCAATAAATGTAGGTTTGGTTTTTTCACATAGTCCCACACCACTGCTCAAGGAAATAAGAGAGGATACAAACAAATGGAAAAATACTCCATGGTTATGGATAGGAAGAATCAATGTTGTGAAAATGGCCATACTGCCCAAAGTAATTTATAGATTCAGTGCTATCCCCATCAAGCTACCACTGACTTTCTTCACAGAATGAGAAAAAACTACTTTAAGTTTCATATGAAACCAAAAAAGAGCCTGTATAGCCAAGATAATCCTAAGCAAAAAGAACAAAGCTGGAGGCATCACAATGCCTGGCTTCAAACTATACTACAAGGCTATAGTAACCAAAACAGCGTGGTACTGGCACCAAAACAGAGATATAGACCAATGGAACAGAACAGAGGCCTCAGAAATAACACCATATGTCTACAACCATGTGATCTTTGAGAAACCTGACAAAAACAAGCAATGAGGAAAGGATTCCCTATGTAATAAATGGTGCTGGAAAAACTGACTAGACATATGCAGAAAACTGAAACTGGACCTCTTCCTTACACCTTATAGAAAAATTAACTCAAGATGGATTAAAGACATAAACATAAGACCTAAAACCATAAAAACCCTAGAAGAAAATCTAGGCAATACCATTCAAGACATAGGCATGGGCAAAGACTTGATGACTAAAACACCAAAAGCAATGGCAACAAAAGCTAAAATTGACAAATGGGATCTAATTAAACTAAAGAGCTTCTGCACAGCAAAAGAAACTATCATCAGAGTGAACAGGCAACCTGCAGAATGGGAGAAATTTTTTGCAATCTATCCATCTGACAAAGGGCTAATATACAAAGAACTTAAACAAATTTACAAGAAAAAAACATACAACCCCATCCAAAAGTGGGCAAAAAATATGAACAGACACTTCTCAAAAGAAGACATTTATGCAGCCAGCAAACATATGAAAAAAGCCCATCATCACTGGTCATTAGAAAAACGGAAATCAAAACCACAATGAGATACCTTCTCATGTCAGTTAGAATGGTGATCATTAAAAAGTCCAGAAACAACACATGCTGGAGAGGCTGTGGAGAGATAGGAATACTTTTACACTGTTGGTGGGAGTGTAAA
>NW_012107475.1:629995-714882 GCF_000951045.1 Mandrillus leucophaeus | reverse complement strand
AGAAATACCATTTGACCCAGCAATCCCATTACTGGGTATATACCCAAAGGATTATAAATCATTCTAATGTAAAGACACATGCACACGTATGTTTATTGCAGCACTGTTAACAATAGCAAAGACTTGGAACCACCCCAAATGCCCATCAATGAAAGGTTGGATAAAAAAATGTGACACATATGCACCATGGAATACTATGCAGCCATAAAAAAGGATGAGTTCTTGTCCTTTGCAGTGACATGGATGAAGCCGGAAACTATCATTCTCAGCAAACTAACACAGGAACAGAAAACCAAACACTGCATGTTCTCACTCATAAGTGGGAAGTGAACAGTGAGAACACATGGACACAGGGAGGGGAACGTCACACACCACGGCCTGTTAGGGTGTGGGGGGCTAGGGGAGTAATAGCATTAGAAGAAATACTTAATGTAGATAATGGATTGATGGGTGCAGCAAACCACCATGGCATGTGTACAAACAAACCTATGTAACAAACCTGCACATTCTGCACATGTATCCCAGAACTTAAAGTATTAAAAAAACTGAGATGTTAAAATGAAAAAAGGGATACATAAAGTACACCAAAAGTGTAATTATATACATATTTTATAGATTCAGTAAGTAGACAGAAAAATAATCTACCCTGGTGAACAGAGGAAGAAAAGTGGCAACTATAATTAAAAGTCAAATATTTTCGATTGGATTTGAAATTATTTCTTGGCTATGACACCAAAGGCACAGGCAACAAATGAAAAAATAGACACTTGGACTTCAAGAAAATTGAAAATTTTTGCACATCAAAAGACACTATTAAAAGAGTAAAAAGGTACCCCATAGGATGGGAGAAAATATTTACAAATCATATATCTGATAAGAGATAATATCCAGAACACGCCTAAAACTCAACAATAAAATAACCTGATTCCCAAATTGACAAAGGTCTTAAATAGACATATTTCCAAAGAAGATATACAAATGGCCAACAAGCATGTGACAAGATGCTTACCACCACTAATCATTTGAGAAATGTGAATCAAAACCACAATGAGATACCACTTCACACTCACTAAGATGGCTAACCACAAAATAATAAAATAAACAAACAAAAATAACCAGTGTTGGTGAGAATGTGGAGAAATTGGAACCCTTATCCACTGTTAGTAGGAACGTAAAATGGTGCAACCACTGTGGAAAACAGTATGACAGTTCCTCAAGAAAATAAAAATAAGATTACTATAAGATCCAGCAATTCCGGAAAAATTGAAAGCAGGGTCTTGAAGAGATATTTGTATACCCATGTTCACGGCAGCATTGTTCACAATAGCCAAACCTTAGAAGCAACCCAAGTGTCTGTCAAAGGATGAATGAATAAGCAAATGTGTTATATACAGAAAACGAAATACTATTCTGCCACATGATATGATGTGGATGCACCTTGAGGATATTATGCTAAATGAAATAAGCCAGTCACAAGAAGAAAAATATTCTTTGATTCCACTGATACAAATTACCTCATATATATGAGTAGTCAAATTTACAGAGACAGAAAGTAAAATGGTGGTGCCAGGGCCTGGGAGGAAGGAAAATAAGGAGTTGTTGTCTAAAAGGTAAAGAGTTTCAGTTTTTCAAGGTAAAAAGAGTTCAGGAAATGGTGATGATAGTTGCACAGGAATATGAAGGCACTTAATACCACCTATATATTTTTAAAGGGTTAAAATGGTAAATTTTATGTTATATGTATTTTTTACCTTAACACAAAATGTGCACTAAAAAAAAGTCCACTGCTTTGAATCAAAGATGATAAAGTACAAGAAAAACAAATGGCACCTGATATGGTTTGGCTGTGTGTCTCCACCCAAATCTCATCTCAGATTGTAATCCCCATGTATGGAAGTGTGGAAGGAGGGACCTATAATCCCCACATATCAAGGGAGGGAGGTGACTGGATCATGAAGGCAGTTTCCCCCATGCTGTTCTCATGATAGTGAGTTCTCACGAGATCTAATGGTTTTATAAGCATCTGGCATTTCCTTTGCTTGCACTTCTCTCTCCTGCCACCATGTGAAGAAAGTCCTTGCTGCCCCTTCACCTGCTGCCATGATTGTTTTTTGAGGCCTCCCCAGTCATGTGGAACTGGGAGTCAACTAAGTTTCTTTCCTTTATAAGTAACCCAGTCTTGTGTATGTCTTTATAGCAGTGTGAGAACAGACTAATACAGCACCTGCGGGTTTATTTAAAAGTTCAGGACAATACACTATGGAGTCAGAGTTCTATATAAGCAAAAGCAAACTTTCTTTTTTTTTTTTTTAATTGTTATTGTCAGATCATAAGTTTTTTTTTTATTATTATTATACTTTAAGTTCTAGGGTACACGTGCATAACGTGCAGGTTTGTTACATATGTATACTTGTGCCATGTTGCTGTGCTGCACCCATCAACTCGTCAGCACCCATCAACTCGTCATTTACATCAGGTATAACTCCCAGTGCAATCCCTCCCCCCTCCCCCCTCCCCATGATAGGCCCCGGTGTGTGATGTTCCCCTTCCCGAGTCCAAGTGATCTCATTGTTCAGTTCCCACCTATGAGTGAGAACATGCGGTGTTTGGTTTTCTGTTCTTGTGATAGTTTGCTAAGAATGATGGTTTCCAGTTGCATCCATGTCTCTACAAAGGACACAAACTCATCCTTTTTTATGGCTGCATAGTATTCCATGGTGTATATGTGCCACATTTTCTTAATCCAGTCTGTCACTGATGGACATTTGGGTTGATTCCAAGTCTTTGCTATTGTGAATAGTGCCGCAATAAACATACGTGTGCATGTGTCTTTATAGCAGCATGATTTATAATCCTTTGGGTATATACCCAGTAATGGGATGGCTGGGTCATATGGTACATCTAGTTCTAGATCCTTGAGGAATCGCCATACTGTTTTCCATAATGGTTGAACTAGTTTACAATCCCACCAACAGTGTAAAAGTGTTCCTATTTCTCCACATCCTCTCCAGCACCTGTTGTTTCCTGACTTTTTAATGATGGCCATTCTAAACAGAAAGCTTACCAGATCATTTCATCAGTTTATCCCATTGAAAACATACTTCAATAACCTATTAAATGCTGGATCTGGAAATCATTGTTTCTAGATGTTTTATTAAATGGGGTGGAGCAACTAATTTTCATTCGTGCATCCTTTGGTACTCCTTTTTTGCCAGAACCCACACCCACAAATTGAGTGAGAGTCAGGTCTTCTCATAGTGTGAGGGTGAATGAGCATCCCTGACATTCAACCTAAGACAATGCTAAAAAGTTATTGGTTGGTTGAGTAGTAGTCACTTTGTGACACCCAAGCCTCCAGTAAAGTGAAACCCAAGCAAAACTGGCAACCAAAGAGCCAAGTCTCCTTTCTCCCTCATTTCCAACATCTGTTTGCCAAATACTTGAACCCAACCTTTCAAACCCAAAAGAAATAGCATAAAAGGGTTTTAATTATTTGTAATTTGCTCATTATTTTTTATAATGAAATATTTCAAACTTATCTAAAATGAGAAATTAACAAAATGGACATCCTTCTATTGTCTCCCAAATTTATTGAATTATAACATTTTCCACACTTACTTTTTAAAAGAGAAATAAAACATTAGATGTATAGTTGGTGTCCTGATATACCCTTTTCCAATGCTGTTCTCGTCTTCCATTCCAGAGCTAGTCCTTATTCTGAATTATTATCTTTTGTGTACATATTTTAAACTATTACTGATATTACCACATAATTTTGTTCCATGTTTTTATACTATTCTCACATACTGTATATCCAAAAGTAATACACAGCAGTTGTGGTGGGCAGCCTCCAAGATGGCGTCCATTGATCCATGCCTCCTTGTGCTCACACCTGTGGGCAATCCCTGCCCCTTGAGTGTCTGCTGGACTTAAGAGATTCACCTCTAATGACTAGAATACATAATGGGATATCACTTCCAAATGTAGGTGATAAGAAGACTAATTTCCATTTGGGTACTCTCTGTCTTGCTCTCTCTTGGTTGATCACTTACGAGAGAAGCCAGCTGCTATGTCCCACTTTGTCACGGGGCAGCCCTGGGGAAAGACCCACATAAGTATACGTGGAAGTAGATCTACTGAGGCCTGCAAATAGCCATGAAAGATAGCCTGGAAGCAGCCTCATGAGAGATCCTGAGCCGGAAGGAACCAGCTCAACCATTCCTGGAGGCTTGACCCACAGAAACTATGATGAAGTAACTATGTCTTCTTTTAAGCTGATACATTTGGAAGCATTTTGTTGCACTGTAATAGATAACTAATACGGCAGAGTCTAGCATGTTTGTAAACTTTTTTCACTTAATATGGTTGTTGAGATTTATCAATGTTGATACATATAGCTGTAGTTTAATTACCTATATATCATAATTTATTCACTCATTTTTAAGTTGATGAGCTTTTATATTTGTTTCCAATATATGCTACTACAAGTAAAATTTCTGCAACAAATATTTTTTCTCATTTCTCATCTAATCATTTTTAATTTCATAAAAATCACAAAGCCAACTAATACTCAAGTTCAGATTCTTCAGTAATCAAAATAAATTACACACAAGGAATTTATGATTTGTCTACACTAGCATGACGTGTTTACATTTTTAAGGCAATATTTAATCTACCAAGGTGAAGCCCTGGATTTCTCCACAAAAAACAATCTAAGCAGGTGATATTGGAACTGTAGAATAAAGGTGGCCATTGAAGCATATTCCAATCCAAAGCTGAGGCACACAGGTAGCAGTTTCTCATAATTAGCCCTGATTTGAAAAATCATGCTGACCTAGTTAGCATGCTTTTCCTTCTCTGCTGTTCTAAGCTGAGATGTACTGCAGAATTTCCCAACAGATGTTTCTTCTGTGACTCAGTAGGAGACTTCTCACAGGTGCATTCTCTAGTAGCCGTGTGAAGAAAAGTCAAGATGCAGAGCCCCTCCTCACACTGCCCTCCTAAGCCAGGAAATGGCCAGCCCTGCCCCCGCGGCTATACACTGGGGCTCCTGAGATGCCTGTCACTCTCTTTGGACTACAGTGGTGAAGCTGAAGTTGTAAACCTCCTAAGAAACGGGAACATGCCCTGTCATGATCTCTCCTGGCAAAACAGGACTGGTTAAAATGTCATCATGAATTAACAAGCGTGCCTGCATGCTTCATGATGTGACAAAGGTCTTAAAAGATTCTCTTCTATTTTTGATTTACAGACTTTTGAAACTGACATTAAAAATCATTCCTCCCATAAAGTGTATTTGGTAAAATGGTATCACTGTAGCAGGCTCAGTTATTTGTATCAAACATATTTCTTTATATTTTTATATTTCCTATCACATATTGATAGGAAAAGAGAAACTAGCAAATGATGACCTCCCAGTTTTAGCTATAGCCATAGAAGCGAAGCACCCCCAACACCACTACCACCCCCGTTGAAACATAAAAGTGCTGAATAAAGAAAAGACAGCTTTGATGAGAGATGCAAATACAGTAACACCCCCACGATGAACAGCCTTGAATGACTGTCATTTTGATGCAACCCGAATGGGTGATCTATTTAAAGGGATGTCAGGCTTGTCAAAGCACCTCAGTAACCATTTCACCACAACCTAAGATTTATTCAAGAAAAATCAGAAAGATCATGTATACCATTCCTTCATTATTTGAATCATTTTTAGAAGCAATCCATATCTCTCTCAGAATATATACCACAACTCATGTGCATCAATAAAAGAAACATATACTAAGCAAAACCTGCAACCAAAATTGTGTTATCCAGATGCTTCTGAACAGAAGAGGCAACAAAGATAGGCCATTGGCAGCCTCCCTGGCCCTCTGGTCCTGCGCAGCTTCCACCTCGGTCTTGCACACTGCGGCCTACCCCTGAGCCTGCCCCCACGGCAAAGCCTCTCTCAGGGCACGAGTTTACTTTGTCTCTTTACCTGCATAGCACACAGCCTTGTGTATCAGAAGTGTTTGAAAGATGACTGTGGAACAAGTACAAATTTAAACTTACAGGCTTAAGGATTAAAATAGACAATCAACTGACAGAGAAAAATGAACTTAAAGTTTTCTTGAGCACCCATTATGCTCATTGTCCCATCTTCTTTTAAAAGGATCAGTTGAGGTGTCTCCGGTGAAGGTCAACAGAACAAAATGAGGTTACCGAATATCCTTCCTGCTTGCAGGTCATTAGGCAGACAAATGCCTTCCTGTGGCGGGAAAGCTGATATGAAAGAGAGCAAAGTAAGCACAGAATCTAGGAAATTAAAGGTATTTTTCAGGCAATGAGTTCAGTGGTAAAACCCAGTCCCTGACGTCTAACAGACCCTGCTGGAGAATATTTTACAGCCTCTGCCCCAGACTGCTATTCATTTAACAACATATTCGTTACTAAATGTGCATTGTCTAAAGAACTCAATGCTCTCCACAGAATAATTCTGGAAGGTTATCAGAGGAATTTATGAGTGGTGGCTTCTGAGGAAGGGACTGCAGGGAGAGACTTCATGTTTAATGTTTTGCACCATTTGATTTTTTTTTTTTATCTTATGCTTACACAGTTTTTTTCCATTAAAAATAGTTGTTTGAAAACGTTTGATTTAAAAAAAAAAAAAAACACTCAAAATCACAATATGCCTCAAACAAACGTAACAAAACCAAAAGCTAGCACTTAGTGTTTCCTTTACAAGCTGCTTCACTAGCTGTGCATCTGAGAGGTCCATGGAGAGTTAAGGAGAAAGCTTTAATTTCGTGCTGAGGACAGCTTTGGGGGAAAGGGGGTTATTTCTTGTTCACACATGTGAAAACACCCTCCTCAGAGGAGACACAGGTTCTCTGAAGGGTTTGCAGGGTATGGAGATGTCACAGTTGTGCCCAAAGCCCTCAAATCTTCTACGACTTTAACCTGAGCAGATGGTCAGCAGGGCTGACTCCCTATTAAAGGATGATTAAAACAAAGTCAGTTTCAGTATTGTGCTTTAGGGAGAAAAACTGAATATTTCTGGGAAAGGGGTTTTATTTTTGTGCATTTTCTACTTAAAAAAAACTCGGCCAGGTGTGGTGGCTCACACCTGTAATCTCAGCATTTTGGGAGACCGAGGCAGGCAGATCACGAGCCCAGGAGTTTGAGACCAGCCTGGCCAACACAGGGAAACCCCGTCTCTACTAAAAATACAAAAAATTAGCTGGGCATGGTGGTGGGCACCTGTAATCTCAGCTACTCAGGAGGCTGAGGCAAGAGAATCACTTGAACCCAGGAGGCGGAGGTTTCAGTGAGCCAAGATTGCACCACTGCACTCCAGCCCAGGCGACAGTGCGAGTCTCCGTTTCAAAAAAAAAAAAAAAATCAAGGTGATTTCTCTCCTTTCACCCCTGTTCTGGATTGAATTGTGTTCCACCCAAATATATGTTGAGGTTCTAATTCCCAGGACCTCAGAATGTGACCTTATTCGGAAATAGGGCCTTTACAGTGTCTTCCACAGTTAAAAAGGGGTCATTAGGATGGACCTTAATCCAGTATGACTGCAGTCCTTATCAAAAGGGGAGGTGTGGACAGACACACATAGAAGGCAGATGATGTGAAGAGACACAGAGAAGATGCCACTGGAACAAGAAGGCAGAGATTGGAGTTATGCTGCCATGAGTCAAGGAGCATGTGGGGCTACAAGAAGCCAGAAAGAACAACCCTCTTAGTACTGTCAGTAGCACACCATCAAGGAGAGACACACTATTTCCAATCACCTCCAATTAAGAGCCAAGGCCCAGAATCTCAGCAGTCTTGTGGTGGACTGGAAAATAAGTACACAACAAGGAGAAACTAGGGCATCTAGTGTGTTTCTAGCACTTCTGCAGCAATTGTTCCTCCCCACTCAGAGGCCACATGAGATAAAAGAGCCCAGAACAGTCAGTGAGTCCCCAGGAATGGCATCAGACGTAGGCTATAAATCTGTCAGGGGTATTTTTACTCCCATTATCTCTCACGTGTCTACATGTACATCTGCATTGATTTCATTTGGTTATAAGTTCCTTTGGGGCTGTAACCTCTGCCTCAGACAGTGCCATTCAGTGTCCTCTGGGAACTGAATAAATGATTGCTGAATTGAAACTCCAAAACAATTGGGACGAAACAAATGGGTAGATGTGAAAGCATTCCCTGAGATAACTGGTTTCATTCCTCACTTCTCTAACACCAAGAGAACACGTTTAAAGAATTAATGATTTTGAAGACATAAAAAAGAAAAGTAGAAATAAAAGCCCTATTTTTCTAATTAAAAAAAATTCTCTTGATCATCCACAAATTATAGGACTACATATATTAGCATGCTGTTTCATTAACAAATTACTGCCAATTCTCCACAGTGAAGGAATAAAGAAAAAGTTCACCTAATAAAAGAGGTTAGCTCCTAATTAGGATCAGGCTACAGAATTTGCCGGGTGTAATTTTCCACTGCGAATTGTTCTCGGGTTGACCTTGGCTGGTATTAAGGACATGGGTTTGAAAACACATCTTTCCTTTGCCAGCACGTCCCCATAAAGCACCAGTACCTTCCACAGACCATTACTGAGTCTGTCTCCTCCCTTAGTACCCCACTCCCCATCACCCTGCATTGCCTCTAGCTTTTAGGAATCTTCTTGAAGAGGGATTAACTTGCACTGAGACCCATGGGGCAGCAGAAAAGGCACAAGACTTGGAGTCAGACAGGCCTGGTGGTTCTGCAATACCTGTGTGACTTGGCCCTCTGACTCTCAGTTCCCAGTGGTATAATGAAATCATAACACCTACTCTCACGGGGGTTAAACATGAGGGTGGTTTATAATGGTATGAAGCAACTGCTCACACATGTTACTTCCTTTCTGTTTTGAGTCCTGTCATCAGCTCTGGCATTTCTCTCCATTCTGCCCTAGATACCCAGGGAAGCTATGTACATCTCCTAAGAATGTGCAACTAACATATGGTAAGGGCAAGATTGAAAACGTTGACCCCCAAAGTGTCCAATTTGGCTCCACTGTACACCCCATACTCTCACCTTGAAAATTGACTGCACTAAGCACACTGTCTTATCCATGTCTGCCATCCTTTGGGGCTCAAGCAAGTGAGTTTGGAGGGGAGGATGGGGCAGCAAGGTAGTCCTGCGCAAGGACACTGTCCCTGCTTGGAACACCAACGCCCTGGCAGTGCTGACACAAAGAATCTCCCTGCTTACCCTGCTACCTCTACCCCACCGGATTCTAAGTAGATTGTGTAAATCCCTTGAAGATGTCATTTATTTATTTGCAGGAAATCACCACCACCTATCTTCCTATCCCATCCCAGTTGGTTCTCCCAAATGCTCCGTGAGGTCGCAGGTGTGATCGATCTGTGTGGTTATTTCACAATGAGGCAAGGGTCAGAGCTTTATACAATCACTTCATCCATACCAATTGCCTCACCATGTGAATAGAAAACCCATGGAAAAATTCTGTCAATGCACACCAAGCAACCGAGCTTTGTAAGTCAGCACTTTGGAAAACTTTGGGGCTCTGAAAATTTTCCAGTGGTTCCAGAGATGTCAATGTGACTTTCAGAGACAGGACAATGGTGTGGAAGTTTGGGAGGAATGAAGGAACGATGATTTAGAGCTGAGGCCAATTCTGCTCCCACATTACTGCGATTGATAGGTATCTGGGAGATTCTTATAGAACTTCAGACTTCCCTCGATTCCTTTTAGGGCTTGTTATCTCTGTTTGTCCCAAGTGGGCCCTACTTTCTCAGCTTAAAGACTATCATCAAGAAAGTTATTTCAAGGAAAAAAAATCAGTTAAAATCTCTAAAATGTAGAAATCAAAGATTGTAACAGGCTGTGGAAGACAGAGAGTAAAAAGAGTGAAAAATAAGTATAGGGAGATAATTTTTCTTGGCCAACACTTACAGATTTAGCAGGTGATGTAAGTTATTTTCATGAAGATGAAGAACCTGAAAGCAAAATTCTTAACATGCCAGTATGTTTTAAAGGGGGAAGGAAAACGATTTCTTTTTCTCTTGTATTTCAAAAGGAATTGTACAAATTTCAACAACCTTCCTTTAGTTAAAAAGACTTTCCTGAATTTGGTTATATAGATACTTAAATTTAAAAGGGATAATTATAACACAATCTGACTTTTAGCAAATCCCCAAAATTGCATTTAAATTATTCTTATTTCCTTCAATGTAATCATCTCCAAAGCAATTATTGCCATGAGTTTTTTAAAAATTCCCTTTCAGAATTATTTTCAGAACCTGAGGGATATTTCTCCTCAGTAGTGGTAAACATTTGTTCTTTGAGAGAAAATTTAATTTTTGGAAATGGCCCAAAACCTATGTGATCAATTTAAGTAAAAACAGCTTTGGTCAAATAAGATGAGACTGAGATTCTGTAGTCATTGATTTCAAAACCAGTTCCCAAAGAGAAGTTTGAAAGTGTATTTTGCACAATGGTAGCCCTGTTAAAATAGGTGTTTTCTTTCCCAAGATAATGGTGTTCACTTAGCTTTATGAAAAGCTTCCTTTCTCTTTTTGAGCCTAAACCTCAGTATTCCGTTTTTGCTAGCTGCTTTTCAAAAACTTGTAATTAGACACTTATGACTTCATGATACTACTTCTGCTTTCACCTGGGATCAGTAATTTTTTTTCTTTTCTAGTGTGGACAATTAGTTCTCCTAGAACTCCCAGAACTAATTAGCTAGTAGAAAGGCCACTGTGGATTTGCTGGACAGCTTTATTCTTTAGTTTACAGTATTTTCTGGCATTCATAAGCTGTTAAGATTAGTGCTAAGTTGTAGCTATACCATGTTTCTGACTCCAATAACATGTAGAGGTTAGATGGGCCTCCTTTCTTCTCTAATTTAGGAGCTCATTAAGAGACTTTTACTTACTTCAAAAGTGCACAATCATCAAGGTTATCAAGTGCTAATCTCTGCCATGCCATCACAAGAGACGAGGAACAAAATTTTTCTACACTCACATTGTTTATGCATGCTTTTTGGCTCAGTTCCTGTGGCAATTTCTCTATATTCTGGGGAAAGATCTATGTTGGTACCTATGGGAAGACAAGGGATAAAGTTATTTAGAAATGATGTTCTCTCTGGACTCCTTTGGAGCATCTGTGCACCTCCCCGTGGTCCAAGCCTGCCCTTTAAATTCAATTGAATAGAACTTACGTGGGCATCTTCCCTGCTCCATGCTGAGGCCACAGCAGGCTGAGATGGGATCCTAGCCGAGTGTTTGGGAACACAGTGGAGTTACCCAGGCTACCAGGGGTGCCTGTTCCACAGAGGTCAGCTGTCATGAGCCCATCCGAAATTGGCATCAGGCTAAACCAGGGTGTGTGTTCCCTTGGGCCATAACGGAGGAGCACACTCAGAGGAGGAGCCTCAGGCATCTTAGAAAACTCCGTTAAGACGCACAGGGAACAGCCTGCACAGAGCCTTTTGGATGGCAGCTCCTAAGGGTGAGTGTTCCACCTACTGACCCAACCCGATATTTTGGGATTGGGGCTAGAGGTTTTCCACCCCATGAACAAGGAGGATGATGGATGCCATGCTGACCTACTGTTAATGTGAGTGTTTGCCTTTGTCACTGATGCTTACCTGGGTATTTTTATTTGATTCATATAATTTATTAATGTATGTAAATTGAGTTTGACATTTATATTCTTTTATTTGCATAATTAAAGTTTTGTGCCTCTAGATTAGAAAAAGATGTTATATTTATCCCTTTCGGTGGTTATTGGACATCACTAACCACTCAGGACGGCTTATCAAAATGGAAAGTGAAGGCAGTTATTCTTCTAAAGTAGTATCAAGTGAATCACTTGCTCAGGAAGTTGGAGAATATAAAGTTAGATTCTGAATTGAATCCCTAAGTTCTCAATAATATCTGTATATAGCACTTTCTACGGACAAATTTGCTGCAACTTTGAAACACAACAGAATCTGCTCTGGAAAATAAGTTTTGCCTGGAGTCAATATTTTCTGGTGGTTGGCTGCCTAAGAAAGGGAAATGACCAAAGAAGACTCAGGGTAACTGGAAAGATCACACCCCGTGGGCCTTCCCTCCTCTGTTCCTCTGTTCCTTGTTTCTCAATCTTTGCTTCAGAAGTTGGTGGTAACTTAAATATACATTGTTTATATAGATAACTCTACTAATTTGTCACTGTATTGTCAGCACAAAGAAAAATTTATTGAGAGAAATCTGCGTGCAAAATACCTCTCCTCCCACTCTGCTCACACATCAAAATACCCTCTGTTTTTGACACATACAAATGTGACTTTAATAAGGGAATAAAATATAGACTCACTAAGCATTCCTGTACCATTTCTCATCCCCTGTTTCTTCAGCCTCTCTCTCTTTCTCTCTCTCTTCACTATTCATCTTTGAGTCTCCTGATTTGTTGGGGTGGAGAAGGGGTTGATAGGTCTAGTGTGGGGATAGTAGTGATGAAAATCTCTAACTCCTGAGAGACACAGGTCAAATTTCTCTGTGTGCTGGCAAAGAAACACACGGTCACTGCCAAAACCACAGAGTAAAGTCTTCTCAAAATCCCCTCAGACAGCGATGTTTTAGAGTTAAGCCTTTTCATTTATATTTGGACAACCACCTGTTGACTTCTACTGGCGCTTGACAAGGGCGGGTAGATGGCGGGAACCTGGAGCAGAATTAGCCCATTCAAAGGGCTTGATATTCCCCTTTGAAGAGGCTGCCATTGTTTTTAACTGAGCCTAGTCAAGGCTCATAAGATCAAAACATGAAAAACAAAAAGGAAAGCGTTTACTTGGGACAGGGTCTCACTCTCCTCTTGAGATTATCACAGCATTCTCAGACCATCCCTTTTAATACAGGAATCAATTAGAGCAGTCTTTACAATGTATTTCCTAGTCCTGAAAGGCAGTCAGTGAGAGCCAGGGGAAAAGACAAAGGAGAAAATCCATGCTGGACGTGGAGGGTGCAATGGTGGGTCCTGCCCGATGACTCCTGCTGTGGCCACACATTTTCCAGGACAGGATTTTTCTCTGTCACAGAATTAGAAGCTGGGATGGAAGCACAGGAAGCCAGAAGTAAGAGAATGAAGTGCAAAGTATGCTTCAGTTAGGAAAGTCTCATTTAAGCCAAATTGCAAGTTTGTGATGGGAAAGGTACCTGCCATAGGTTGACATCTTTGGTGAGATTCAGACACTCAGTACTGACTGAGTTACCCAATTCTCTAGTTGACCTAGATTAAGCCATTCCACCTACATCTTGGGGTTTATAATGAGCTGCTTACGTCTCAGGGGAATGGATCTGTGGTAGGTACTTCAAAGGGCAGATGAAAAACTGCAAATGTTCTATTGCAGGTAGTGGGGAAGAGTAGACAAAATTTATGAATGTATACTATATTATACTCTAAGCCCTATGGAAATACATTGATGAACCTATCATGGATCCTGCCCAAATAAAAGTGTACATTATTAATTATTCTTAACAATCCCCAAACGAGATAAGAAGATAAAACTCAAAACTGTATGGCTGGCCTGGTTCGGTGGCTCATGCCTGTAATCCCAGTGCTTCGGGAGGCTCACATGGGAGGATCACCCAAGGCCAAGAGTTCAAGACAAGCCCAGGCAATATAGGGACACTTCCGTCTCTACAAAAAGTGAAAAATTTAGCCAGGCATAGTGGCACATGCCTGTACTCCTAGGAATTTGGGGGGCTGAGGTGGGAGAATTGCTTGAGCCCAGAAGTTAAACCTGCGGGGAGCTGTGATCATACCACTATACTCCAGCCTGAGCAACAGAGTGAGACCTTGTCTCAAACAAAATAAAACGAAACACAACACAACAAAAATTGTATAGCTGCTTTTCCAAAATAAGACATTCCAATATCTCTCTTCTGGAAACAATCTTTTGGCCAATTCAAGAGCATAAACAGTGGATGATGTCTTCTACTTACCTTTGTAACATTTATTGTGCACCTCTGCAGAGTCAAAATTATGCTGAGGGCTGAGAAGCATACAGGCAGCTGGGGTGAGAATGCCAATCTTCCCTCCTGCCCTGTGAGCTGTGACATTCTGACAAGGGCAAGCACGCAGGTCCACGGGGTTCCTCCTGTACCATGGACGTGGGTTTTGCAACAGCTTGCAATTCATTGCCCTTTATTCTCATCCACGCCTACTCCAGTCACTCTTCAACCTAGACACTCAACTGAGCTTCCACAGAGCTGGGGTAAAGTAAGCTGGCTCTGCATGCTGGGGACTAGGAGACCAAAGCCAAACCCAGACGGTTTGTCCTTGCTCTCAAAGTCAACATGGTCAGTTCTAAATCAGAGTTTCTGTGAAGTGTTATGGGAATATGAAAGGTAAATATTTGCTTTTGGTGGGAGAGAAACAGAGACTTCTATAGTCCTGATTAAACACAAGATCAGCTACAACCAGGCTTGGGACAGGGCTGGAGCTGGCTAAACAAGATTAGAGCTTTGTTGGAGCTATGGGAGCCCCTCAAGTGTTCAATTCCTCAAATTTATTTTTTGGTTTCTTGGTTACTTAAAAGTAGCATTGGGCTTTGAAAGCAGATAATAAACAGATGTGTCACCTAGACAAGGTAGCTTGTGGCAAGAGCAGGCACTCTGTACAGCAAAGAAAGTACATCTACACCTGCCCTTCATTTCCACCCTCACTTTGCTGCCTGACATAGCCCAGTCCTTCATTGGTACTCTTTCTCTGGATGGAACTCATCCCTGCCATCCATCCTGCATCCTGCAGGTCCGTGCCAAATCATTTTCTCCAAAAGGTCCTTTGCACCTTGTCATAGCCAGATTCCAACAGGAACAGATGGGCATATGCACAAAATTTAACTGAGAAGAGTTTAATAAAAGAACTGTATACAGAAGTGGATCAGGATTCAGATTTTACCAAAGGATGCCAAAATACCGAGGGACTAGCAAAAGTAAGATCTTGCCCCAGGTCTGAAAGGCTAAGGGGAGAAAGATGGACTCTCTTAACTGGTGAGAGCCATAGCTATAGAAGAGGGACTGCCCGCCAAAGTCAAGGCCTAGAAAAATATAATCACTGTAAAAGCCATGGCAGGAAGAGGATGAGGCAATGAACATTCCAGCTTTTCTCTCCCCCATCTCTCAATGGTCACCCACTGGTTAAACCCAACGAGAAGCTGAAGGGAACCCCACTTCCCTCTGGAGTCTCTGCATAGGTTCAGTGTCTGTGGCACAAAGCAGGGTAGAAAGGGTAGAGAATGAATCTGAAGGGGAAGGGGTTCTTTTATATCGGTATCTCATATAATTCCTACGGTTAAATTGTAGATCGGCATCTTACCCATTTTACAGATGATGAAATGAGGCTCAGTCCGATTACACATCTTAGCTAATAATATAGCCACAGAGAGTCAGGATTCAAATTCGAATTCACTGTATGACTCCAAAATCTGTGCGCTGTAGCCAGGGAAGCTACACCGATGACTGGACTCAGGGATTGGTGGGGTCTAGGAAAGGAGCAAGATGGGAGATCTGAAGATGTCATTCAGGGGATGATTCTGTTGACTTTGATCATGTTGAGGCCATGAACTGAAATAGGAAACCCAGGAGGAACATATCAGTTTTATGTGCCCACCCATGCTGAATCTGAGGACCCTAAAGGAAACAATCATTCAATGGATGTGTCTAGCATGCGATGTGAATGCAGGTCTGGAGTATCCGGAGGGCTCAAAGCCAAAAAGAAATATTTACAACCATGGACTAGGGTGATGGCTAATACCTTGAGGGTAAAGGACATCACCAAGGGGACTTGCTGGGCAGAGATGAGATGAAGATTCAGGCAGGGCCATCCAAGAGCCCTGCACTGAGCATTTCCTCATTACCAAAGGGCTTTCAAGGCATTTCATGATGCCTAGCTTGGCACAAAAGGGCCTCCTCCACTGGGCCCCAGACTTCAGCATTCTTTCTCACTGATTCCAGCAACCAACTCTCTTCTCTGGTTAAACCTACCTGCACTCTCCCAGCTCTTCCACTTTCCCACACCCCAAGCCTTGACTTGCCCATGCTCCACTCCTCCATTGAGGCACACTATGCCTGGCTCCTTTTCATGACCTTTGGTAATTCCCACATCTTCACCACACAGCACATCCTGTCTTACAGACCCTGTGTCTTTTGTCTCCATCTGTATGAAGAATTAGGTGCTCAGCATACACTGGATGTAGATAAATTTAAAAATACTAGTTGGCTTAATCACTTGCTTATTTTGGAGATGGCCAAACATCAGTAAGGCCAGCTTTCTTGTTTTATTCAAATTAGCTCACCTTGGCCAGGCATGGTGGTTCACACCTGTAATCCCAGCACTTTGAGAGGGCAAAGTGGGAGGATTGCTTGAGACCAAGAGTTAGTGACCAGCCTGGGCAGCATAGCAAGATCCTGTCTCTACAAAAAATTTTTTAAAATTAGCTGGGCATGGTGGTATATGCCTGTAGTCCCAGCTTCTCAAGGGACGGAGGCAGGGAGATCACTTGAGCCCAGGAGGCTAAGGCTGGGGTGAGCCAAGATTATACCATGCCTGGGCAACAGAGCAGGACATTGTCTCTTAAAAAAAAATTAGCCCACCAGTTTGGGTTACTTTCTGTCCAAAACAGTGATCCAAACATAGTAATGGCAACATTATTAGAATATCTGGGTCAGCTTCCGAAGGGACTATATGAAAGGGAACGGCACTTATTGGGATATATATTATAGCGCCTAAAGTCATGGTGAGCTCAGTAGGTAGTCACTGGTCAACTTCTGACCATAGCACATACTTTCTTATAATTTGGGGCAAGTTACTAAATTTCCCTCAATCTCGGTTTTCTTACTTGTAATAGTGTCACTTATTTAATAGGTTTACCATGCAGATCAAATGAGATCATGCTTAACCCAGGCCTGACAGCTAGTAAGGCCTTAATAAATGCTAGAAATCCTTGTTATTATAATTACTTCAGCCCATCGAGTCTAGCTTATTAGAGCTAGAAGGAACTGCATAGAAAATTCAGTCCCAGCACTTAATTTATAGATGAGCAAATAGATGCTCAGATGTCAGGCCATGATCTGGTGGAGCTCAGAGATAAAACAAGGCCTGTGTTCCTTTGTCCACTGGCCAGCACTACTCAAGAGTCTGTGTCACGTTTTATACCTGCACAGGCCCATGCTTTTACTTGTATTACAAGCAGTAAGGCAGAGTGATCTAGATCTGTTTTTTGTTCATTTTCTGAAGAAATAGAACATTTATATCAAATCCAATCTACCTTGATCGGACAGGAAAATACAATAAAACATTTAAGACAAATCTTTATAGAGCAAAAGTTACACCTGTTTGTAGTTACAAAAATCCTTGCCGGTGACCCTAATTAACACCAACACTTACGGGAATAATGAGAGCAAATATGTGAAGAGTAAGGTTGAAGTGAAAGTCACGGGGGTGTTTTGTGCATGACTGGTTTTTTGTTAGTTTTTGAGTTTTGTTTGTTTTTTTAGACCACTGTCTGGGTCACAGAAAAACACTTGTAATGACAATGTCCACCTATAGGTGGCAAACTTGTACTGCTGTCATTCTGTCCTTGAGTGTCCTTGCAAATAAATGTCACTGGGAATGGAGATGAAAGTGAAATTTGAAGAAAGAAAACAAGAAATCCAAATGGATCCAGAAACAACATTCTCAAAAAATTTTTAAATGAAAAAAACACGTAATAATCTTACAAGATACTTAGTCTGATTCATCTGCAAGAATACCTCATGAAATTGCACCAAATGCATCTATTCAGGATCCATTTCAGAGTTCCTACAACATAGCACACCCGGGTTTAGAGTGGGAAAGACATATCCCTGCCTCGAGAGCGCTGACAGCTGGGAGCCTTCCACCCGCAACACACTTCCAGCAACAGCTCTCATCTGACTTTTGCTGTTGTCCCTGATGTCACAGATAAGAAAACAGAATCTCAGAGACACCGGGGGAGTGGCAGACTGGAGCCCAGCTCCTTAGAGTCCAGGTACTGTCTCTGTCTGCCACTTTATGCTATCTCAATGTGAGGCAGAAAGCGACAAAGAGATCTAGGATTTGGGGGTAGGAATAACTAATTATTTGGGTGTACCACTCACAGGAAAGCCCCAGTGGTTCTCCCAGAGCCTTTGTAAATAGAATGACCTTGGACTCTCTCATTTCCGCCCTTCACCCCGGCTAACCAACCCTTACTCTCTCATCGTGAAAGGGGGGTTGTTTCCCAGAGTGAGAGTCAGGATCCCCTGGGGCTCTAAGGAAAGTAGTGAAGACTTTAATTTACAGTGGCCAGGCTTGGTGGCTCACATCTGCAGTTCCAGCTACTTAGAAGGCTAAGGTGGAAGGTTCACTTGAGCCCAGGAGTTTGAGGCTGCAGTGAGCTATGATTACATGCCACTGCTCTTCCGCCTGGGTGACAGAGTGAAAAAAAAAAAAAAAGGCTTTATTAACAAGAAATTAATTCTTTTTTTTTCTTTTTTGAGATGGAGTTTCGCTCTTGTTGCCCAGGCTGGAGTGCAGTGGCACGATCTCGGCTTACTGCAATCTCCGCCTCCCGGGTTCAAGAGATTCTCCTGCCTCAGCCTCCCGAGTAGCTGGGATTACAGGCATGTACCACCATGCCCGGCTAGGTTTGTATTTTTAGTAAAGATGGGGTTTCTCCATGCTGGTCAGGCTGGTCTCGAACTCCCGACCTCAGGTGATCCGCCCACCTCGGCCTCCCAAAGTCCTGGGATTACAGATGTAAGCCATCACCCCTGGCAAGAAATAATTCTTCTACCCTACTTTTAAAAGCTTTTGATATAGTATGCTTGTTTAAATGTGTTTCATTAAGACAATATTGAGTGCCTGTTTAAACGTATAAAGAGGGTACAATGTGTTTTTTCATGCATTCCCTGCTCCTTTGAAAAATTGTCCCATGTATCATCCCAGGCTTATCCCTAAGTATTTACATATATGTAGATACGTAAGTGTGGATATAGAGAGAATTTTCTTTGCCCAATTCATGTAGTACTCTGCTGCTTGCTTTTTTCATTTAACAGTATAACTTGGAGAGCTTTAACTAGATATATGTTATGCAGTTTAACGTGTCATGGGGTTTATAGTTTGAATGTACTATAATATATAAACCATTCCCTTCCCTACTGGTGGATGTCTAGGTTGTTTCTGTTTCTCACTATTATAAACGGGTCTGTAGTGAAGTCCTTTTATATATACCTGTGTACGTGTACAATATCTCTGAAGGATAAATTCCTTAAAAGAAAAAAATTGTTGGACCAAAGCATAGATATGCATTTTCAATTTAAAAAGAAATACTGTTAAATTACCTCCCACAAAGGCTGAACTGCCTTTTTATTGACCCCACCTCTCTCTCATTAACTTTCTATTCACAACCTATACTCTGGGCCACTTTTATTCTGTTTTAACTTTTTTTTGTTTTGTTTTGAGACATAGTATCCCTCTGTCACTCAACCAGGAGTGCGGTGGTGCAATCATGGCTCACTGCAGCCTCAACCTCTTGGGCTCAAGGGTATCCTCCTGCCTCAGTCTCCTGAGTAGCTGTGACTATAGGCACACACCACTATGCCCGGCTAATTTTTATAAAATTAGTTTTTGTAGGGATAAGGTCTTGCTATGTTGCCTAGGGTGGTCTTGAACTCCTGGGTTCAAGTGATCCTCCTACCTCAGCTTCTCAAAGTGCTGGGATTACAGGTGTAAACCATTGCACCTGGGCCTATGTTTTAGCTTTAATCTTGAAGTCTTCCTTCTTCCTCTTTCTCTCACCCCACACTCAATTCACCGAAAACTCTGTTGGATTTACCTTCAAATACATCCAGAATCTAGCCACTTCTCACCGCCTACTCTGCTTTCACTTGGTTGAAGCCGCCATTACCCCTCCACCGGATCCCTGTAGTAGGTATCTCCTTGCTTCTGCTCTGCCCTCCTTCAAACTACTGTCAACACAGCAGCCAGAGTGACCCTGTTAAAACAAGTCAGATCATTTCACCCCCCAGCTCAAAATCCTGCAACGTATCCTCACCTCACTTCATAAAATCCTTAGGGTGACTTCCAAGGGCCTATGTGATCTGCACCTACATTCTCTTCTCCTACATTCTCCTCCTCCCCGTCTCTAGTCTGCCATGGACACTGACCTTCTTGCTACTCCATGAATCATCCAGGCACACCCCACATTAGGGTCTTAGCAGTCCTCTCCTTCCTGATATCCACTTGACTAACTCCTTCACCTTCTTCAAGTTGGCTCAAATTTCTCTTTCTCAGTAAAGCGCTTCTAATACCTTTATTCAATACTGTAAACATCCCCGACCAGCACCCTATACTCCTTGCTCTTCTTTTTCTTTTCCCAGAGCATTTACAACCCTCTTACCTGTTATGTAATTAACTTTATTATGTTCATTGCCTACCTCCCGCATTTGAATTTACATGCCACATGGGTGGGGATCTTTACTGATTTGTTCACTGAAAAAAATCTTCCATAAATATCTGTTGAATTGGAGTTGGCATTCCTCTCTCCATTGCAATGGTGAAATAGGTTCAGAAAGCTGTGATTTTGACACTGAGTCATTCCCTTGTGGATGATGTTGTCCTATTGCTTTTAAAAGATAAGTTTCAAATAGGAAAAAAAAAAAGCAGAAAAAATGGACATCATCAAAATTTTAAACTTTTGCTTGTGAAAGACTCTGTAAAGGAGATGAAAAGACAGACTACAGACTGAGAGAAAATATTTGCAAATCACAAATCAAACAAAGAATACATATAATCTCAAAACTCAGCTGTAAAAAACCACACAGGCAATTCAATTAGAAAATGAACAAAAACATGAACAGACATTTTACCAAAGGGGATACAGAGATGGCAAATAAGTACATGAGAAGGTATCTAACATTATTTGCCATTAGGAAGATGTAAACTAACAAACACTACAATGGTATCAGACCCGTCTGAATGGCTAACATAAAAAATCACATCAAATGCTGGCCAGGCACGGTGACTCACATCTGTAATCCTAGCCCTTAGGGAGGCCGAGGCGGCTGGATTGCTTGAGCCCAGGAGTTTGAGACCGGCCTGGGTAACCCTGTCACATCCCGTCTCTACAAAAAAATACAAAAATGTGTCAGGCGTGGCGGTGCCTGCCTGTAGTCCCAAGCTGAGATGGGAGGATCACTTGAGATTGCAAAGTCGAGGCTGCAGCATGCCTGGGTGACAGAGAGAGATATAATTTCAAAAAAAAAATCTAATGCTAGTGAAGATGTGGAGAAATCGGATCACTCATATGTGGTGGTAAGGATGTAAAGTGGTACAGTCACACATATAGTTTTACTTTTTCTTTTAAAACCAAAAATGGACTTCCCATACCACCCAGCAGTTGTACTTTCAGGCATCTGTTCCACAGAAATGCAGACTTATGTTCATACAGAAACTTGTACAGCAATGCTCATAGCATCTTTATGTATAATATACAAACTGGAAACCACCCAAATGCTCTTCAACAAGGTGAATCGTTAAAAAAAAAACTGTGGAACATCCATACCATTGAATACTACTCAGAAATAAAAAGGAATGAACTACTGATATGTGTAACAATATGAACTGGTCTCAAGAGGTGGTGCTGAGTGAAAACACCAATCTCGAAAAGTTACATTATATATTATTCCATTTACATAACATTCCTGAAACAAAATTATCAATGGAAAAGAGATTAGTGGTGTCCAGGATTTAGAGATGAGGATGGAGGCAAAGAGAAAGGGCTAATATAAGGGACCCTTGTGGTGATGGTGCAATTCTGTATCTTAATTGTGGTGATGGTACACTAAGCTACACATGTGGTCAGACTGTATAGGACTATGAGCACACACACACGGACACACACACGCAGGCATGCACACACACACACACACACATACACACGAGTACAAGTGTAACTGGAGAAACCTGAATGAGCTCTGTTAATTGTACCAATGTCACTTTCTTGGTATTTATACATATACATTATGCAAGATGTTACTGGGGTAGGCAAGGTAAAGGGTGCACCCGAATTCCCTGGACATTTATTTGCAACTTCCTGTAAATCCATAATGATTTCCAAATTTAGAAATTAAGGGACGGGCACGGTGGCTCACGCCTGTAATCCCAGCACTTTGGGAGGCCGAGGCGGGTGGATCACAAGGTCAGGAGATCAGACCATCCTGGCTAACACGGTAAAACCCTGTCTCTATTAAAAATACAAAACATTAGCCGGGCATGGTGGTGGTGGGTGCCTGTAGTCCCAGCTACTAGGGAGTCAGAGGCAGGAGATTGGCGCGAACCCAGAAGGCAGTGAGCCAAGAGGGCGCCACTGCTCTCCACTCTGGGCAACAGAGCAAGACTCCGTCTCAAAAAAAAAAAAAGTTAAGAAAAAAGTTTCAAGAAGAAACCCAGGCCAGCTTTCAATTGGGATGTTTTACCCTGGGGTTACTCTCCTTATTTCCAATACATCTAACCTTAACTTCTTTTTATTTGGTCTTTTTCACTTTTTGAGGGAAAGCCCAAAAATACTTACTTGAGTGAACATTATTCTTATGTGGTTCTGGGTAAGCTACTCAGCTCTCTGTTCTTCAGCCTTCCCTTTGGAAACTTGGAGAAATATCTTCTGTCCCCATCCTCACAGGAATGTAGAGAGTTACTCACAGAAGTTCCAATTAACTCCTTTCATGCTGAAATAATAGAGCAAGTGGGAAGTGAGGTGAGCTCTCTCCTCTAGTGAGCACCCATCACATTCTGGTCACTGCACAGGCATTTCAAATCTGCTGTCTCACTGGTCAGGTTTCAGCTCATTTGAAAAAGATGTGAAGGTCTATATAAACTGCAGCATTGCTGACCACTGAAGAACTGATGGCTGATAACATTGCTAAACAGCAAGAGTTCTTACTGGGTTTACACTTCTCAAATTTCCTATTAGTCAAAGCAATAGTAATATTTAAGTTACTTTTTAAAAATGCACAGGCTAATTGTCTAATGCAATTTTCAAAATAAGCATACTTGGCTCTTTTTAAAGTCTTTCCCCCTGAATTTGGTCAATAGATTTTGGAACCATTTTAAACATGTTGATGCCAATCTTTTTGTAAAACTTTCTCCTCGGTGCTCCCCACCTCCATGTGTTCATCTCTTTTCCTTCCTCACAGTAGCATTTCTTTTCATTCTCTACTTTCTCTGGGATATGCCCTCACTAAACAAATTGGCTCTGTCACTCTATTCTTATACTTTCTGGGAATGAAATGTTATGTGTTGGTCACCCATTAAGCACTGAAATGACTGCAAGATTATTTCCAATACATCATGACAAACATTCTTTGAAGTGTGTCACATGAGCCCTGAATCAGCAAGGAGGATAGTATTGGGAGGGCTGTTGCTAGACTGTACAGTGCCTTTGTGTAAATTAGAAAAAGACGCCCCTCTGCATGGGACACAGGACTGAGCCAGGGCTGAATTTCAGTCCTTACCTGCATGGATGAGACACAATCTCCTCAGTGAGATCCAGAAGCTATGGAAGGAACTCTCAAAAGTACACTCAGCTCATCATCATTTTTGTACCCAAATCCATCACTGACTTACAGTGATTCCAAGAGTGATCACTTGACTCATTTGTGACCAAACTTTTTTTCTGTGTTAGACTAAAAATCTATAAAATACTTACACATGAGGTTTTACAAACCTGTCCTGTACACATTTCTTATTTATCATCATGACATTTATCATCTTAATTATCATCATGACAGTGGTGCTAGTACTCATTGGGAGATCAGCAGATCACTCAGCCTTGGGACAAAATAGAGAGTTTTAAGTAAGACAGGGGTACACCAGATATTTTTATCCTTGTTTGGTTTTCCTCTTCCAGTGCAGTGGTCTCTGACTCAACAAAGCCCAACATTCACAACTTGCTGTCAGGGGCCTGATGCATGCATTGTCTTGAGTTGAATGAAAACATTTGACGCTCTCTGTCAATTTGCAGTGGAACACACCTTCCAGATTTTCTACACTATGTGATACCAGCTCTGAATATTTTCTATTCAGTGTTCACCTCTGTGAGCTACTCTGAAAATTGGAGACAGAAACACTTGACAAATCACTGGCCACATTATAGTTACAGGTGGTGACACATTGCTGCTGCTGCTGCTGCTGCCGCTGCTTATTCATGAAACTGGAGATTAACGTTCCATTTCTGAGATGTAAACTAGGAAAAACCCCATATAAAGCACCAGCATTGAGCAGAATAACAGACAGACAATTTTCAACTGAAATGTCAGTTATTAGAAGTCATGTGGAGTCAGGAGTTGCCATGGAATCCATTTGTTTCTAAACCGGCTCCTCCTGCTGGAATAGTTTCTCATTATCATGTCTTTCTTATGGGGTTGGGGGAGAAAGAAAGTGAGAGTCCATCTGATATAAAACTATACTATAATTCCAAAGCACTGAGGCCCTAAAATGATTAGGAAATCAAAAGTTTTAAGGAAAGTTAATGTAAAATTTTAATACTCATTTATATTGTTGTTTGGCTTGGAGTAAAACAATCACATTGCCATCAAGATTTCTTTTCTGTGACTTTTGATTATTCAAGGAGAATACACAATGGCTTATGGTACAAGATGTATCTTCACAAACTAGTTATCAGATCTCCAGGAGTGAAAATAAATATCAAAGCAGATCTAAACTGAGATGGGCTGCACATTTGCAGTGCACTTGTTTTCCCCTGTTTTCTCCTATGTATCATTTTTATTTAGATTCTTAACCAGACTATTATGGCTTTTCCTCCTGTGAAACTGCTGATGAGTCTATCCCCTTGTTTCCTCCAAGTTATTTGTTCAAATCACGAGAAGTGATTGGCTGGCATATGTTAATGCTTGAGTTGTTTCTGTGGTAAAGTCTCCCATGTGTTTGTAGGTAAAATAAAGAAACAGATTGATCAAATATCAACTTGGGACAATTGAATTTCAAAACATACAGAATCCAGAAATTAACCACTGTTTTAACATATGTACAATATAATTGATTATAATTAGACAGGAGATCTGTTGAATGAAGATACATTAGAATTATATTTGCATATCTATCTTATTCTGTGTTTTCTATGAAAGAATGTTAAATGTTTCATGTGAGTAAAAGTGTTGGTAGATGACTCTAGAACCTTGAACCCGTGTTTCTCGTTGTCTCCACTTCCCAGTGTTGACGAGTGTGCTCACTCCAGGGATTCAAGAAAGGTTCAACTGTATTTAAAACCAGACCCCACCTCATCCTCCTACCCAAGGATTTACCCACCTCAGAGCCAAGAGGGCCCCCACCCTCAAATCATTTGGGTTGACAGTTTACAGTAGAGAAATGCAAGCAGCACTTAGGCATATGAAAATATGCCAAACTTCCCTAATAACAGAAAAAAATTAAAAGTCAATTTTCATCTATTAGACTGGGGAAAAAAGTTAATAATATGCTTCATTCCAAGACTGTAGGGAAACAGTCACCCTCACACATTGCTGATGAGTGTCAATTGGCAAAACTGTCATGGAGGGCAATTTAGCCATGTTTATCAGGAGTGCAATCCATGTGTCCTTCCATATAGCAACTCCATTTTTGGGAATTTGTCCTGTGGGTGTACTTGTACACAGGTAAATGACATGTGTACAGTGTTATCCACTGCAGCATTGTTTGTGATAGCAATAATGGGAAACAAACCTAAATGTTCTCAGTGGGTGAAAGGTTAAATAATTTATACTGGTATTTCCTGGAATGCTATACAGATGTTTAGAAAAGAAAGGATGAAGAAGCTTTCTGTATACTGCCATGGAAAGTGAAAAAAAAATCAAGATGCAGAATGGTGTGTATAATATAAATCTTAACGTTTGCTTGAAATTCCAGAAGAGTAATAAGAAGCTAAGTAGTTGTATAGCTGCAGACATAAACTGGTAGCCCAAGATGCATTTGCTTGGTTTGCATAGTGTTTTAAGATTGTATTTCACTTAATAATCTGGATTTCTAGGTAAGGAAAATGACTGAAGTAGGTCAGGTGTTAAGATAAGAAATGGTGCTGGTAGCCTAATCTGTCTGGATTTTCCACTTGGTTTTAGGGTGGAGGGACTCTGCAGTGGAGCCCTGAGGAGACGACCAGTTTCATTCCAGAAATGGAGCTGTGACTCACAGATAGCGATCGTCATCCCAAACCTCTCTCCAGTTTTCTGAAAGGGTCTTAGGAACCACCGCTGGGAAAAGGCATGCCCAGCATCCACATTATCCCAGGTGTACCCAGGAGCAGCACTGACTTACCCATTTCGCACAATAGTCACAGTGCCAGGGGCCCATGTAGTTTTACGGCCTGCGAAAAATGTTTCAATGTTTATTTCTTTTACCATCAGAAGAAAAATAAATAAATATGTAAAATAATGAATATATGATAATGAAACCAACTTGGATTACACTCATCTGTTTACCAATGCAGTTACAAAAATATAATTTTAAAATATTTTCTTATGCAGGATGGAGCCATAAAAAACATGAGAAAAGTGCTTAAGGATCAACAAAGCTATATCATAACGTTGACCCCGCACAAGAGGAAGCACTTACCACTTGAGGGGAGGCCTAGACCTCCCTGGCCCAATGCATCCAGGCAGGGTCCCCTCCTCTAGCGACCACTCCCCCTGCACCAACAGCACACACACACACCTTGAACCCTTTATGCCTAAGTTGTCTTGAAAAATGAGGGAACAGATTTCGGGCCAAAAGGAGAACCAATGCTTGTCTGCTATCTTTCCAGTGTGTTCCACCGCTGGTTGACTGAACCAAAGTCTCTGGACTTATTTCCAGCAACATAGCTGAGAATCCTGGAACACTGGAACATTCTGAGAGCACCCTGTGTATTTTCCTGCTCTTCTGAAGCCAAACTCCCCACGGAAGGTTGGTCTGGCTAAGACCCCAGCTTCCTCTCCCTTTTCTTGAGACCAGCCACTTTCCTAAGGAGACAGGAATAAGCCATCTTCAGCGACCCCATGCCTATCACGGACGACAGCCTCACTCCTGGGCCTCGACTAGACCGCCCTATTATTTTATGCTGTATGTTCAAGATCCCACAATACTAGGGCCATCGCTTCGAATATTATCCCCCCTCACAGTCTTCTACTTCAAAAGTAGGCTGAGAAAAAGCAGACTAAGGCAATGGTTCTTAAAGTGCGGTTCCCTCACCAGCAACATCACCTGGGAACCTGTTAGAAATGCAAATAAATTATTGGGTTCTACCCCAGATCTACTGAATCATAAACTCTGGAAGTGAGGCCCAGCAATCTGTGTTTTAAGCAGCCTTCCAATCAATTCCCATGCATGCTCAAGTTCCAAAACCGCGCTAAGAGCGAAGGCGCCCAGATATTCAAGGGCAGATTCCCATGTCTTAGGCCCAGAGGCAATGAGTCCAGGAGGACCCAGGAATGTGCCCCAGACTCCCGAAGCACAGGATCTCCCGCCCAGACGAGCACAGTGGTACTTTTCCGGGGTCCTGTGTTTGAGACGCGAAAGCCGGAGCAGCTATTGGAGGCTCAGGACTTGGAGACTCAACCACCTCAGTGGCGCGGCGCCCCCAACGGGGTTAAGCTGCTACTGCCGCTGCGTCTCCGGGCGGGTCCACTACCCCTAACTGCGCAGCCCAGGGTGGCGCCGGCAACCCTGGCTCTGAACTCATCCTTGCTCCTGCTTCCCCGCGTTCGGAGCTGCGTAGTGGCCTGAGGCCCTCCTTACCCTTACGGAATGCCAATTCCAGATTCGGACAGGGATTTCCGATTCCTAAACCAAGGTGGGGCCTTAGACTTCATATTTAAAAGCCGCCCTCCTCCCCAACCTCCATCCCAAGCGACCCAGAGGCTCGGCCAAGACTAGAAGCCAGACATCTGTTTACCTATTACAGGGATCCTCCTTCTCAGAATCTCTTACCTACCTACCCAGGGAATGCAGGGCATCGTTCCGCAATTCACTGGCGCAGGGGCTAGAAGGAATGTTGGGGTTCAGAGAAGGGAAGAACCCTCTAGAAACTTAGCCCAACGGTTCTCAAACCCGGGGGGGCTGAAGGGCTAATGTTGGAGACCTGGAGTTACAAAGATAGGTACCTGCTCTCCGGATCCAGCCCATTCTGATGTCCCGTACCCTTTTTCAGGCCACTGGCCTCCCCACCCCCAGTCCCTCCGGCCGCCAGCCTGGGCTTCTTGAGCGTGGGCCTGATGCGGCCACCTTATAACAAAAGCAGAGTTTGGTCTGAAATTCGCGATCAGATTTAAGAATCAAAGTGTTTTTCAACCCGAGTTTCCAATCTAGTGTTCATCTCCAGAGTTAGAACGCCTCAGCTGTGTGCCTGTATTCAGCGTTGCTGAAATTTATGTACACAGAGCTTCCTCCGCTCGATTTCTGGAAAAGAAAAGTGTGAAAGTGCAGGCACCCACCTGCTCCCATCCTCAGAATGCACAGAATCAGACCTCTTTCCAGTTAGCAATTATATGTTAAAATAATTATATTATTTAAAGCTTAAAATGTATGTCTGCAAATAAAGTAGTGCACAATTCAAGAAGCACTTATTTCTCGGCGGCCATTCAAGGTTATATATTAGACCGTGGTTTCCAATATCCGAAAAATTAACCATAATATTTAGAGAAACTATATGAAACCCTTACTTGTATTCGCCAATCTCATTTTCCAACTTGGTGGATTTTCTTTTTTTTTTCTTTTTCTTTTTCCAATGTGTAACCACTGAAGTGAATTTGGGGTATTTCAAGGGTCAATTTAGGGAGACAACTGAAAAGCAGTACCTCGGAAAAAGGTTTTTTTAAATATTTATATACATAAAATATACTTTTCAAAACGTCTTGATCAGACAAGTAATATTTACCATAATTTCTAGCATAGCAAATATGACCCTATTTTGGGGGGCTCCTTCTACACTTTGGGGTCAAGGCTACAAGTGGCCTTTGTTTCTGCCTCAACATCATAACGACTCACAGAGATGTAAATGTCTAAATGTGGTGATAAAATGAGTCTAGGACAGGATTACATTAACTAATATACTTGGAAGTAGGAACTGTTAATATTTCCTAAGACAATAATATGTCCCTAGATAACTTGTCCTTTTCAGTGATAGAGTGAACATCTGGATATAACATACTGAGATGTTCGAGTGACCATCTTCAGATTTTGTATCTTGATTATAAATATATCCTTCATCCTGACCTTGGACATTGAGCAAATCCATGTCTGTGTGCTTTGTGCAGCCATGCATGTGGGATGTGCGAGCATGCAAATATGTATGTGTGCGTCCCTAGCAGTTTGCAAAAAAAAATAAAAAATAAAAAAATAAAGAGAATGGTAGTGGACAGAAATCATTCTAGTTTTGATAAGTTACTCAAACAACCTGGAGCAAAGAAGAGTCATTAGAGGAGTTAACGGAAGGCAGGGTGGAGGTCTGTGCCAGAGCAAGGGTCGGGGGCCGAGGCATTGAACCCCGGTTCAGCGGTTTGCACCGGAATTCCACTATGCGTTCACTCGTTCTTTTACAACCGAAAGTTCACCTTCTCTAGTCTTGATTTTGCCTTTTGCGGGGAGGGGTCAGAAGGCGCCTGAGATGCCCACTCCCCCTTCTATCCGGGTGCTCGTGGTATGCTGGACATTGCGCACACAGGCGCGTTGGTTCCCGAATCCACCCGGAGTGGCTCCCGGCAACCACTGGGGTAGACTCACGGAAGCCTGCACATCCTGGCCTCCGGGGTCCAGGGCAGACTCCATGAGGGCAGCATCCTGGGTTGCCCCAGAGGTGGCAGGGACTCTTGGGGGAACAGTGTCGCCATCACACTGGGCTGTTCGCCCTGCTTGGTAGGGGAAGGAGGGAGATACTTTTTTTGCAGCCCCGCATGGGTTTTCTCCCACATCAGGATTGCACTCTGGATGCCTGAGGGCCAGAGGCTAAGTTTTAAGGCCACTGGCTCAAGGAAGTGGCGGCCTAGACTCTATAAGGATCTCTATTTAGGGATAGTGGGTCGCCGGTGACCGTCTCTTCCTTTCTGGGGCTTTTCTCCTTATATTGGCGAAGCGGATGGTACGATTAGTCTCTGAGCTTCAAGAAATTCATTTAAAATTTCCCATGATAGAGGCGAACGCAAATTCTCAGAACACGTGGGAGGCACCTGAGGTTCCGGTTCACGGTTCACGCCTCCGGCTACAGGGCGCATCGGGGGATTGGCAGGCAGGGTCGCGGGGAGGGTGCAAAGCCGGGTCCCTGGGCCCGGGCGGGGGAGTGAAGGAGCAGCGTTCAGGCTCCAACCTAGGTTCAAAGATTAGAAAAACAGGTGTTACGTCGTCATGCTAATTCACTCTCTCGGTAAACGCAGCTCAGACAGTTGTGTGCTGAGGACTTAGCGAGAGGCCGTCACCTTGTGGTCGTGCATTCACTTTGTTTATTAAACGACATCTACTCATCTCATTGACAACTGAGCTTCGCTGGGACATTGGAACAGCCCGCCCAGCCCCCTAGGACGTCCGCTTTAAGCGTGAAGACTTCCTTACTCATTTTGCCCATCTTGCTTCTGAAGGCAAAATTACTGCATTTCTTCTTCTGGAATTACCTGACTCCCCGCCACCCACTCCCCGGAAGTTCCTGCTGTGGGCACAGGTTTCAGACCCCTGAGAGGCACTTCCACACTGGCATGTTGTTTTAAGTAGAGATAGGGTTAGAGTAACCGCAGACTTGACTGAAATCCTCTCTAGAACACAGTCGAATAGAAAACCTCCTTTTAACCCTAAGTGTCATTGCTTTGCCTGGCAGCTATATCTGACCTGGTTGGAGGGGAGAGGAGGGTCAAGAAAGTTTATTTCCCTCTCCACACGCACTCTCCACCCCCGACTTTACATGTAGTAGCCAACTTGACCTTATCTGATCTTTCTGGAATCTTGTGTATAAGTGAGCCACAGTGCATCTCTCGCTATCTTCTAGCTATGTTTGTTAAAAGTGCATCACTGGGTGGTTGAAAGCCGCCCAGAACCAGGTCTGTAAGTGGCTACAGTCACTGGAGAAATGACTCCTCCTGGATTGGAGTCCATTAGCCGGATTCCAGTTTTGAAAGACGTACAAAATCTCCGTGCTTCTTTCTTTTTCTTTCTATCCAAAAAGTTCACCTCCTCCAGCCAGGTGTTGCCCAGATGTGTAAATACCACCAGAAAGCTCCTGTTGTCCTTCTACGAGGATCTCACTGCCATCGGGCAGCAAGGAGGTGGCAGATGTCTGTATTTTTGAACAAACACTCTTAAAGTTGTTCTGAATATCAGCAGAATGGCACACACCCCTCTTCATAGTATTTATTTTCTCAATGGCAATTAGCGCCACAAACGAGAGGATGAGTGCCCAGTCACTGGTGTTCTCACTGATTTTTATGACAGATGAAACAACTCCCCCCAAATGCACCTCCGGGAGCCGAATCTGGTCACAGGTAGTACCCAAACCAAGCCGGGAATCGAGTCTGTAGGATGTGATTGGTGAGCACAACAATTGTTTTGGGACAATTTGAGTTTTTCTCTATGCTATCTGTTGTGTTTTCTCAGATGAGAGAAAGAGAAGGCGTTTCAAATTAGAGGGTCTCTAACAGATAATTACTCAGGGAGAGTCCTGGTGAGCGTTTGTTTAACCAGCTCCTATTAGGGAATTGTGAGCTCCTATTAGGGAACTGTGAGCATCGTTAAGTTCATTCATGCAGACTGTATCCTTTCTGTAAGGAATAGTCATGTTGGACTTTTGTTTCCTGAAACAAAACCCGACAAAGAGTTGGCTAATGTTTAAGATAACGGACTGTTGTGATATGTATCTCTATATATCAATCATTCTATTTTGCCCTGAAATGTAACGTGTTCCCCTAGTGTCCCCCTCGCTTCTCCCCATAGGAAAACTCCCTGATCGAGCTTTCCACAGTGAAAAAAATCAGCCCCCAAACCTAAACCGTTTAGAAAAAGGCGCACTTCTTTGGGATTAATTTAAAGACAGTTATTGTATTTATTTCCTCTGGCAATGAATTCCGTGTCTTCATGGTTTCACAGAAAGAGAAAATAAAGCACAAAACCGGCCTCGCGCATGCCATCGGCCCCCGACTGCCAGCGGGATGGGCCTTTGGGCCAACCCTGCCTCCTCCGCCGGTAGAACTAACCAGCCGGTCCGACCTCCGCTGCCTCCGGACGTCCCCGGCTCTTCTGGCCCGCCGCGCTGGACTGAGCGCTTAACCACCCGACCCCAGGGAGCCCGAGGAACGCGGGTCGCACACGATGTCGGGAAGGCCCAGGAGGCCGCGAGCAGCGGCGGCAACCGGACAGCGCCGACCCCGCACCCGGGGCTCATTAGGAGCCCAGCGGCGGAGCGGATAGTAAGATCCAGACCCCGGAGCCTGGACGCGCGGAGGGCGGCGCTGGGCCGACTCGTGTCACTCATCCCTGTTGGCCAATGAGCGCCTCGCCCCTGGCCGGGCCAGGCCAATGGGAGGCTAGAAGGCTTGTGAGTGGCATTGAAGGAGGGCGGGAGAGAGGCGGCCCGGGAGTGAAGTTGAAGCTAAACCCTTAAGCTATAAAGAAGTTACAGGGGACAGTTTTCGGCTTCCAATTAGGAATAATAGTGAACTGACTTCGTAGCAACTACGGAGGACCAAGATTCTAAAATCACCTCACTCTTCCCAAAGCTTGCATCCTCCTTTTTCTGCCACGCACCGCTCCTCCAATTCATGATCCAGAAAAGGGAGCCGGGTATGCTCTGCTCCTCTCTGCCGGTGGGAAGCGGAGAGGCCGGCGGAGCCGCTGGGTTGGACGGTAGGCATGAGTACAATTAAAGAGATGGGCGCCCCCGAACCCTCTGCCGCCTGTGGGGACTGAAGGTAGGTGAAGCAGAAGACATCCCGCGCCCTACCAGCAACCCTGGAGCTCCGCGGCGGTGTGGGACAGGCCGCGGCGCCTCCCACCCCCGGGGCGCCTGCGAGGGGCTGTCGCGACCGCGCCACCTGTTAACCTGGCGCTGCCGGACCCCGCTTGTCGCCGCCCCTGCTGGGCAGCCAGAGAGCTGGGTCGCCTTGGGAGTCCCGAGGGACTTGGTGTATAAGTGTCACTTTTTGAAGAATCCCTCAGACTTAAGGCCCAAGTTAAAGAGGTAGCCAAGGTTCACATCTGCCAAGGTCGGGAGCTGAAAGGCCCCCGCCGCGCCGTGGAGGAATTCTGAATTGTAGAAACCTGCTTTCGTGGGACATGCACCCAACCTGGGCGCGGGCTCGGGGACCCGCAGCGGAAGGTCTCTTGCGGGTCTTCAAAAATATGCATTTTGTTGTTTGGGCAACTTCCCAGGGGTCTGGAGGATGTGGCTGGCATGGGTCAGGGAATGCCAGCATTATTTGCAGGGGGCCGTCTCGCTGCCGATTTATCCGGTTCTTTAAAAACAAACCCAAAACGCCTGGCTAGGCACGCTGAGTCCCTTTCCGGCCGTGTTTTTGGAATTGGGACAAGTGTGTGAGTGGTTGTGGAGCCACGGATCTCTTATGCTCTGATGTTGTTGTCTTCACAGGGCCTTGAAAGAGTTGTCTGGAGTTCCTGCTCTTCCCAAAGGGGCTCGGAGATACCTTAAATGCTGTGAGACTGAAGAACAAACGTCGGGGATTATTATGTCGATTTTCCGAGGACCAGCGTTCGCAGCTCGGAGTAGAAGAAAAGGCTGGCTCCTCAGGGGTCCCACCGGCATTTGATACCCCGAGGACCCCCAGGATTGCCCAAATTCCGTGGATCAGCAACTTTCCTATACTGCATCCCGCATTTTCAAAGAAAATATTTTCCGTTCACCCCCGCCGGTCTTTTACTGCCATTAATACACTGTTCTTGGTGCAAATACTTCAGCCTCTTTATTCAAAGTGTGTTTTATGTTTTTGCCAAATATGACCTCTAATTGAAAGTTTATTTTTTGTTTTGGATGAATCTGCGGAGTTTACGTTGTAAGAAGAAAGGGGGAACAAGACACAATGAAAGAAAAGTCCAAAAATGCTGCTCGGACTAGGAGGGAGAAGGAAAACAGTGAATTTTATGAACTGGCTAAATTACTGCCTTTGCCTTCGGCTATCACCTCGCAGCTGGACAAAGCATCCATAATCAGACTCACAACCAGCTATCTCAAAATGAGAGTCGTGTTCCCAGAAGGTAAGTGACTTTGACCAGATGGAATTTCAAATGCAGAAGGGGCAGGGGATTTGCCAGGCAATGAGCCGAAACCAGTGACCAGAGAAATGCATACATATTTACATATATATTCTGCAAAGGGAAGTTTAGCTTGGCTACTTCACTAAGGTCCTCACTGAACTCAGAATTTCTGTCGCTTTTTCGAGGCTCCCTCTACTTCCCCATCAATACTTTCTCTTCAGTCCATCAGATATGTTTGGTTGGGAAGCAGCCCAACAGTCCTTTTGTCAACACTTCAGATACTAGGCTCAATTGAAAGTACTACTAATCCAAACATGACTTTCTTTTTTACTCCTCTTGTTAGAATTTTGTCCAGTAAAAAGCCGGAGCACTGCCAAATTCTGTATTTTTTGCCAGGTGTAGATAGACCCATGTACCTGGAGCTAGCTATGCCAGATAATAATTTCTCTATATGTCTAAAGTTTTGCAAATGGGTAACATGCATATTTGTGAACAAGTACGCCTGAATTTACTCAGGTTCTTAAATAAATTCTAAGCAAATTTATTCTGCGTTTTCAAGACATTCGCAGATTCTGGAATAACTCTGGAGCTTGATGATTTGCAACTGTGGGCTTGGTGTTATCTGTAAGATAATAGGCTAGTCCTAAAATACATAAGATTGAATTAAGATGGCTAGCCCGCTTAGAAAATATCTTCTGGGTGTCAGGTTGGCAAATGGATTCTGAGAAAATCGTCTAATAAGGCCTAGAAGTTAGAATAGCTGAGCTGTTGACTTGGTTTAAAACTCGTATTAAATTATCAAGATTCACTATGTGAGGACAGTGCAGCTTTCATAGAACAGTGTCCTGTATAAAACCATTTATACTTATTAGAAAAGGACACTTTTCCATTTGCCCATCTTTTCCTTTACTTGCATTCAAATAATACAAACAGATTTTTTAGAAGTATATATTGGATATGTCTTTGCTGGGAGAAGGGGATTCAGAAGTGTAAAAGAGGGATTACTAAACAAGCAAACAAACAAAAATCCAAAAGAAAGAATTCTGTTTATTTACAAATGAGAACTTCTGATTTGACCCCTGGAGGTGTTTGCTGTTGTTGATTTTAGATGTTTGGGGTTTGTGGTTTTCCATTAAATGAATGGATGGGCAGGAAACAGTCATTATTGGGTTTGCAGTTTCACTTTGCTTGATCATGACATTAAAGTTATTATCTAAGTCAAAAAGCCTGCAAAACATGCTCCAAGCCAAAGGAAAACTTTCAAATTATAGTTCAGTTCTACCTTCAAACTACAAGTGATGTTTTAGTCGTTCCCTCCTAAAGCAGTTCCTTGAACAGTTCTTCTCTGACCCTGGAAACCGTGGGGAAAAAAGAAATGAAAGTCTAAAGTACCTGAAAAGTAAATAAATAAATAAATAATTTAAAAAGAAGAAGAAGAAGAAGGGGAACTTATATACCAAAAACCACATTTCCCATTCACACTGTGCTATGAATTGTTGATGGGATAATTACCATTATACCACACTGCCTTCTATTTAAAAAAGAGATCTCGTTGTCTTTTATACTGTCAGCGCCTACTTTATAAAAATAAAGCTATTGCGAACTCCGCTGGCCGCACTGTTCCTAACAGGATTATTAGCAGTGATTTGTCAGCCCCTGCGGTCTCAGTGGGCTCCCTTTCTGCGTGATTTCCAGCAGGTCTCGTCAATTATCTGTGCCGATGTCGCTCGCTGTTTGATCAGAAGCAGCATATGGTGCTGCTTGTGAGGCTGCGAGTAATCGCGGGAGGAGAATAGCAACGCGGCGTTCTGGGGCGGGCACCGAGCCGGCCGGGAGAGCCCGGGGAGTCGCCCGGCCAGGGACGCTAGTCGGCTTGGTGCAGACCCGGGGCAGGCGCAGCTGGGAGGGTATCGGGCTGTTTTCTGCTGTTGTTCGTGTTTTTGTTCTTAAAAGAGCAAGCCTTTTTGCTTAATTAAGTGCTAACTCTACACATTGTAAGTCGCGTTATAAATAAATAGGAACAAAAGGTAAACTCTCACAGCCAACCTCTCGTTATTTTTAAAGAGAGCGCCAATGAAGGCTTCCACTGGAGTCCTCTTGGTGGCCAGGATGGTCCCCTCTGGCTACTTTAACAGCCACTGTGCTTTCTGCAGTCCCCTCACCTTCCCCCCCCCTCCTCCAGCCCCGGACCCCTCCTTTCTCTCCCTTCTGTGGGTGAATGTGAGTTTATGGGGTGGAGGGGGTGGACGATGTGTGAACTCTGGGCACATCATTTGTTTCTCCAGCTACTGTTGAGCTCATAACTCACCCTCAGCTTCCAACCAGTGAGCTAGACAGGGTCATCAGAACAGCTGGCTTCTAGGGATGAGGTTTTAATTTTGACGGTGGACAAACTTCAAAAACCCAAAACCCAAACACAGCTCTTGAGAATATTAAACAACAACAACAAAAACAACAACAACAACACAACAGCTTTCAAAGCAATAAAATAGTCACAATCGCAAGACCAGGCACAACCTGTAGGGGGTGCCAAATTTAGGTTCAGTGTTGACTGAAGGCAGAGAGTGGACAAGATTGGGGTCCAAGGCAGTTGGAGTAACTGATCACTTTATATGGATGTAATCTTTTCTAGTGGTGTTAAATGGAATTTGTTGGAAGATGAAATTCATCTTTACATCTATCTTGAAGCCATCCTAGTACATAGTAGGTCCTCAACAGAATTTTGAGGATGAGATTAAGATAGGTATAAATGTCTTATCACAGGTAATATATGAATTTTGTAAGTTATATAATCTAAATAATTATTAATCTGGTGACATAGCTGTAGGTATAAAACTGCTGTAAAACTTCAGTTTTGTTCATATACTATTTCATCGCTAATACACTGTAATGCCCAAAGTCTATAAGTTAAATTAACAAAAATCATTTCATAATTATATTTGAAAGAATAAATATCCTTAAATACACCTTAAATACAGCTAATTCCCTTCCCTTTTCATTTGCCGAATACACTTTTTTGTTTTCCTCCCAAGTCTAGTAGCTTCCGTGTCTGGGGGTAAGTTTCAGCTTTTATTTGCCTGAGTAGATGAAGTTAAACTGTTTAGGTGAAAATGCGGGAGTGGGAGAACAGAGAAATGGGATATGGGTACCTGAAATAATTAAGAATAAAGCATTAGGTTGGAGATTTCAGAGAAAAAGAAAATTAGGAAAGATAATTGAGAAATCACTAACACTTCATATCTCCCAATTAGTGGCATATTATATTCCAAAGTAGCCTTGTGAAGAAAAAATCGAGGCACATGGAAATGTACCAATTTTTGGTATTATCAAAGCCAGAGGGACAGGATCTAAAAAATAGCATGACTTTATTTGTGTGCAAAATACGACAAATTCAACTACAAAGAGATATATATTTGTTATCCAGCTATAAAGCAGTTTTGGCTGGGTGTGTAGTGGCTTTCATAATAAACTTTGAAAGGATCAGATATATTTTCTAATCTATAGCTATTCAAAATCTTGGTAACATCACATTGCCATTTCATTGACAAGATGTCTTGGAAAAATAAAAATAATCAGGGAGTTGAAATTAGTAACTACTCAGGAAAGATCGTCTCTACAACAGACAAGGGTGATTAAACAAACTTCCGCAGACGGTTTCTATAATTTTCACCTGAAGATTGAAATCCTTAATGGCGTTTTATATATATATATATATTTTTTTGAGGCAGAGAACTGAAAAAGAAAAGGAGGCCCCATTTCCCACGTGGGTCGGTGATTTAAGGCTGTTTTTCTTGCTTCTTGGGGAAATGATTGAGCATTAGGTTTCCATGTTTATTTTCTTACAGAAGTTTTTCTCATTTAGAGGCCTTTAAGCACAGTTTACGCTCCGTGCTGGTTTTCTGTGTTTAATTCCAGTTTTGATGTTGACTTAAAATGTGGAGTGCAGAACTAAACTCCGTGCAGAGCATTTGCAAGGCGGATTTATGTGCTAGAAATTGTAGATCAGATCAATAAAAAAGGATACTTTTTTCTTTTAAGGGAGGGATCACTAATAAAAACAACAACAACGAAAACAGGTATTACAAGCTATTGTGGGATGCTTTCAAGCAGGGTGCAATCACTCATCTAATGATAAAACAGGGCTGAATTTCTAGAGGACAAATCTAATTTCTAGGGGAGTTGTTGTTCAGTTCTAAGAAATCTTGGCAGCTTCCAGCTTTTACAGACCCAAATGTGGACACAGAATGAGAGCCCATAGATTCTCACCGCATTTCTCCGTACCACCAGGTATTTCTCAGGAAAATGAGTCTTGTACTTTGCTAACATCCAATGATTTTAATGGGCCACCCATTGCCAGTCTCTGATCCGTGAAATTTTAAAATTTTGTGTGGAGGAAGGGGAACCTCAATTATTTAGGGATGGTCCTGCTACTCTGAAAGTGCTAAAACAGTGTCCACGGCAGAGTAAACTTCCTTCCTCAGGCAGCCCCACCAATAGGCGGTTCCTGCGCCTTGTCACTCGGCCTCGCGGCTCAGGGCCGACAGGGGACAATTAGGTCCAGGCCCCCGTCGCGCCTCCCGCACCGTCCAAAGCACGCAGTCAGCCAGGTCTGCGCGGTGTGTCCCATCCTCTGTCTGCGGTGGCCCCAGCCAAGGGCCTACCTCGTGGTCTCAGCTCAGTCTCCTCACTCCCCAGACCGGCCCAGGTGCCACCCCCTGCCCGGATCAGAGGTCCCGCTGGAGCAGGTGTGTGCAGCAGCCCCTCATGCCGTCCCCGCCACTGCCCCCGAAGGGCAAGCAGTCGTCTAAATCTTAGGTCCAGATCCAGTCTGTTTGGGCAGTTCCCGGGAAGGCGGGTTAGGTGCCATCGTCCGAGTCCCTGCGCCAAGTAGAACCGAAGTGGATTCGCCTGCGACTTTGGGCTTGGCCACGCCAGCGCGGGCCTCTAGAGAGGTGGCATCGCCAAAGCTGGGCCGCATTCGAAGACACGGAGTCCCAGGGTGACATCGATTGACGTTTTTCGGCCGTCACGCAGGACTGTCTCGTGAACCCTGCATGAATTTCGCCCCCAGTTTTAGTCTGGCCGAACCCCGCCCTCCTTGGGTTTCTGCAGTCTTTTGGCGGCTGACTCCAATTCGGGCAGCCAGGTTGGCCCGCAGGCTCTATCCCTATGGGAAGCCCAAATTCCGGGGCTGGAGCTCCGCGAAGGCGCAGAGAGAGAGAGACAGAGAGAAAGAGAGAGAGAGAGTCAGCGCTGTGACCTTAGGCCTCCACCCCACATTTACAGTAACATTAGTGGATTCCCTGGGCGCGGCCGCGGTGTCTCTGAACCGGGATCGGCAGGCAGGAGAGATCAGGGCACTGCCGAGTGCAGGCACACACTGTGGGGTCCAGGCTGCTGCGTGCAACAAGACCTGGCCCGGCGCGCTAGCCGATGCCCCCAGGTCAATCACACAGGCCCTTTGGCCGTAGAGGGCCGCAGGCAGAGGAGGGCAGCAGCGCCAGAGGTGGGGTCGGGTGCACCTTGGTGCGTGAAGCGGCCTCCTGCCAGTGACTACTCCAGAAACTTGGTTCGGGCTGGTAGCACCCATTTGCAGTCACTTTTTTTCTCCAAAGAGCCCGGCCGCGGAGGCGCCCGGAGGCTAAACACAAAGGCCACTCAAGCCTCAGCCCGGGGAAGACTTGGACAGTACTCATTTAGCGACGATGCGCAGGCCCGGAAGGATACATGGGATTTGGGGTTTTCAGGATTACCCTCCACCCCCGGACCAGACTCTCCTACACACTCTCAAGGGACACTCAGTTGGTTGAGACAAGTTGTTCAGGAACCTCAGTGGCCTCAGCCTCGGAGGGCTTTCCCCTCCTCAGTCACCAAGTCGTGGTCAGGTCCTGAAACAGCGCCTCCGTCCACCCTCCTCCATTGCCTAAAAGGCACCTCAATTAGTTGAGGAGGTGAAGGTTCCCGGGAAGGACTGCAAGGAGGATACATTTCTATTGAGATGTAGCGTTTGTTTATTAAAATAAAGAAAAATTAAAAAAAAAAAACAGAACACACTCTTCTCTTCCTCCTTTTCCTGTCTGAGTGAAGGCGGTGATGATGCCGGGTCTGTAATCTATATTTTGTCAAGGGTATGAAATTCATTCCTAAGGAAAAGCTCTATCAATTTATTTTTGCTGCTTGCAATAACACAGCTGGATGATGCTTTGAGCTCACGCTAGACTGGGGCTCATCATTCATTCGCCAAGAACGGGCCTAAATGGTGCCTGTGGGATTAGGTCAATTTTAGTGGATCTACTTCGCCTCATTTGGTTACTAATTGGTTTCTTGTTTTATAAATCGAAATCTCATTTTCAGGAAATTACAAAACCCGTGCAGTCAGTCCATTGAGGTAATCCTTGGGTCAGGGGGTATTTAAATGGAAATGGCTCAACCGAGAACGGAGGGTAAAGCAACAGTGAAACTTGCCTGGGTTTCACAGGAAATGTGAGCTAGCCCTTTAGATCCATAATAGATACATCCCTTCTAATGCTACTTATGTAAATATGATAAACCAGACTTTAAGGGAAGAGGGGGGCCTGGGAGAAACAAAATTTATCAGCTAAGGTTAATGTGGCATATCTTGGAAATCTTCCAAAATAGATTCTGTTTTCCTTTGTCTTCGGCCACTTTAGCTGAGGAAAATCCTTTTGTCTAAAACCCGTTTTAGTTATCGCCTCCCTCACAGAGCTCCTTTTCTCCTTTGCAAAACCCCGTTCCCTCGGCCTCACCGAATTACAAGAGAATCTTTAGATCTTGTTCCCACTGTAATCCCGCCGCAAAGGGAGCTGGTTTCCTCCTCATTTTAAACAGACAATCAAAGGATTTGCGAATTTTCTGCGGTAGGTCAAGTGCAGAAACGAAATCTCAGCTTACCCCCTCGCCAACTGAAATTGGGTTTGCCAGAGCGCGTCAACGAAGGCAGGAGGCGAGGGGGTCCAGAGAGGAGGTCTCTACCCCACTTCGAGACTTTAGGGAGGGGGGACCCCTTACTGGGACTTGGGGAGGTTCCCTCGATATTAGATCGGGAAAGCCCGGCAGGTAGACGAGAGTAGCCAGTCCTTTATAAAACATTAACCCAGACACAATCGTGAGATTTCTACGGGTAACAGAAAGAGAAGGCAAACCTCCGGGAAAGCAAAAGGTTCCTTAAAAGGTGGCGGGGGTGGGGCAGGAGAGGGCGAGGAAGGCTCCTGTTAACCTGTGCCGGACGGGTTGTTTATTAACCAGTGGGGAAGTCTTATTTTCCCTCGTAGGCGCATACTAATGGGGCCGAAACCCGAAACAACAAACAGCCTAGGCTGGCACCGGGAGTTCAGAACGAGTATTTATCCCGAGCCCAGCCTGGGGGGATTTTCAGATCATTCTGGTTGGGAGGCCGCTTGGGGTATCTTACAGTCGCTTTGGGAGACCCTCAAAACGTTAGTTTGAAGACGTTTTGTTGGCCTTCAGCGCAGGCTTCGTACCCTTCCGGGAGCCGCGCGAGGACCTGCTCCCAGTCACAACGCAGTCTCCGCCCGCCCGCTGTGGGCTCGCCCGAGTGCCCCGGCCCTTAGTCCCCGCCAAGCTTTGGGGTTTAAGGCCTCCGTAGGCCCCAGAGAGCCCAAGGGCCAGCGTCGCCGGCGTCCTCGGCTTTCCTGACAGGGTCCTTTCTCCTTTCCCCCGTGTGGCCTCCGCAACCAATCCCTCCTGCCACTCCTTCTGAGTGGGTATGTCTGAGCCGGGATGTAAAAAGAAAAGAGCAGGTCGTGATAGAAACGAAGAATAGGTTGGCTGAAACGGGAAGAGCGATAAATGTGACAAGACGAAGGGGTGTGTACAGGTGGCTGTGGCGGGAGCCCTCCCAGAACTGTCCAGGAGGACCCCAGGGACCAGGGCAGTGGAGTCACTCCGGGGAGGAAAACTGGGGCGGGCTAGAGTCGGGAGGAGTTGACCGGGAGCCAGAGAGGTAGAAGAGTCCCGAGTGCGGGCGGGGAGCATCAGTGTTTGCAGAGTGGTGGGGAAATCGTTAGATTTATTTAGATGTGCAAACACCCAGAAAGACCGGATTTGAGTTTAAGGGGCGCTCACGGTTCCTCATTACCAAGGCTTTGATCGCTTGCTTAGGAAGCAGCTCCTAGCCAACACCTTTTAAAAATCCAACTCCATGTTTTATTTTGAAAGATCTGCCCCCAACCTCATATTACAAGGCCAGTGTTCATCATTGTGTACTTCTTGGTGATTTGCTCCTTAACGCAGTAAATCACCTTTCTGAGGGGTAGGGTGTGGGAGGTATGTTAAACTTTGTTTAATGGTGTAAGAATAAAATGATTTAACTACCTAGTTAAAATAATTTTAGCAGCAGCACTATTAAAAAGATAACACACATAAATAGCTTAACACAGGCTTTCAAAAGTTTTTTTTTTTTTTTTGCCTTTTTTTTTCTTTCCACAAAAGGGTACTCTAGCATACTCCATATTAAATTTTTAAAAATCGGTCACAAGAGTCCTGAGCGTTTTATTTTTTTAGGCATCACCAGAGAAAGTTTGCAGCAAAGCCTCCAAAGATCTTAACAGGGAAACACCAAGGAGAGAAAGAGATGGTCTTTGTTAATAGAATACAGTACCCGGAACGTAGAAAAGTTGAATGAGTCTCAATTCAAGAAGAGAACGAAAATATTACAAAAAGGTTGTTAGCATCCCAAAGTAACTGACTTCAGAAAAAGCCCATGCGGGTTTTAGTGGTCGGGGGGTGAGTAGGGGGCTTGAGTTGTGTGTAGGGCAGAGGGCTAGGAGGGGAAAGGAATAGGAAGATGGGTTGATCAGTGATGCTGGTAGACTTCAGGCTGGAAATCATCCGCCAGGGAACTAATTTTCCGAAGGGGATTAAAGCCAGAGGCCAAGGGGAGGAGAGTGGCTAGAAGCCCCGCAGCCAATCAGAAAGCCCGCCAGGGACCGGTTGGACCTGGCCGGTTGTCTCAGGTCGCTGTGGGCTGGCAGTGGCTTTCGCTGGGTGTTGGGACAAGCTCGGCCCCGGGAAAAGGATGACGATGAAAACTTTGGGCGAGAAGCAGAGTGCCCTTACCCCCGCAAACACACTAGTGAACCTACACGAAAGTTATCGGTGGGGTGTAATGTTGGAGGCTTTTTCGGAGCCTGGGCCACTTGGAGTCCTGCCAGGGGTCCCTTGGCCTGGGCCCAGCTCTCCCTGAGAAACCAGGTCTAGTTTAGAAGACGAAATCTAACCTCTGTTGAGAAACTGAGAGGACAGACTGAAATGTACACTCTCCCATCCTTCGCTGTCCACATTGAGAGGGATCCCGTATGGTATCCAGTCAAAGGGCTGGTGTTCGCTCGGGTAATACAGTCGCGGGACTTGGTCCCAAACTGCCTGCCAGGTCCGGGTTCAGTGGCTACAGGATGTTTCTGTGTCTCCACAGGGCTTGGCGAGGCGTGGGGCCACTCGAGTCGGACCAGCCCCCTGGACAACGTTGGCCGAGAACTGGGCTCCCATCTGCTCCAGGTACAGGTGCAGGTCTTCCGGCGGCACATAAGCTTTGAGGGTCTGAGTGTCTGGCCCTGAGTTGGGCTTTTAGTTTCTCAGAAAAACAAAACAAAACCGAACAAACAAAAACAAAACAAAACAAAAAACAGAGATCTGGATTGCACTGGGCCCTCTCAGAGCCCAATAGCTGCTGCAAAGTAAAATTTTAGCTTTTGCAGATGATGCCTCAAGAGATTGAGAGGGAGGCAAGGTAGACAAGTGAGGAGTTGGGTTTGGAAGGTAGCCCAACGAGGCCCCATCAGAGCAACCTAACCGAGGGAGGGGGCACCATTTGTCTCCATCGGGCTGAGGGAACTGGAACACCCCAGATCAGGCAGAAGTGGCAAGGCCACAGAACCATCTGAATCGAAGAATTTCCAAAGGAAATAACAGGAATCTGTTGTTTCTCTCAGTGCTTTAAGCCCACACCTTTCCAATTCAGCTACATCTGCAACTGGTTTTATCTCCCTGTAGTGCCCAGGTTCCCTTCTTTCTTCCTATTCCCCTTCATTTCAAGCCAGCCCAGGCTGTGTGCAGGACTTTGCTTAAGCACATACACACCCCCAGATAATGAGTCTAACCAATGCTAGGCTCCCATTACCTTGTGGTTTGTAATGCTCACAGTTTTAAATTGCTCTTTGCCTACTTAAGTCACAGAACAAATATTTTAAATTGCAAAACCCCAGTGGCATTTTTAGATTTTGCATTTGTCCCAACCCTGCAACATCATCATTATTATTATTCCAGCCCAGTGGGAGCTACTTCCCCCAGGGGCCTTGAACCTAAGCAGCATTTGGGGAATCTAAGCAAGTTTTCCCTGTGGGCTGGCATGAGTGGCATCTCTTGACAGGAGCTCCTTTTCCTACCACTACCCTATACCTTTCTCCTTCCAAGACACCAAGGAGATTTTAGTTTCATGGGACAAAGAAAGGGCTTGGGCAAGCATTCTCTCACTGACCTGGCCTTCACACCTTTGAATTTATCTAGAAAGGCACTTAACTCTTAGACATCTTCTATCAGATTTCTCTATGTCCTTCCCCCAATATTTTCATATTCCCAACTAATTTTCCTCAGAAACATAAACAAGAAAACAAAATCCAAACTGTCCTTGACACTTTCTAGCTCTTGCCAATTTATTTCCTCTTCTTCACCCCACATTTCTGGCAGGACTGACTTACATTCCCAATTTCAATGCCCCCCCCCATTCACTGCCACATCCCTGCAGTTTGACATCTCTCCCACCCATCATGCTCTTCACTGGCTTCACCACATTTTGATAGCAAGAATTAGATGCTCATCTCTTATCCTAACAGAGCTCGCTCATTCCGCAAATTTGAGGGGGGGTGGCAATTGCAGGCCAGACGGAAAGCCCTGCTCTCATGGAGTTTACATTCTAAGGAGAGCAGTTTTACAAGCCCATATAGGTACACTGTGTAGTGTACCAAGTGGTATAGGTGCCATGGAGAAAAATAAAGAGGAGAGGAAGAAAGAGTAGTGCCTTTTAAAATAAGAGATGGTTGTAGAGGGCCTCACTGAGAAGGTGACATTCGGACTAAGACCTGAAGGAGGTGACACTGATTATTTAACATTGTCTCCTTTCCTCAGTTTCTAAAATAGCACTCTTTCCCAGATTCTTCTCTCTCTCTCTCTCCCTGCTCCCTTTTGATTTCGCCGCCACTGGTTGGCCTGCAAATTCTGTAATTTCCCCAAGGGTTTAGCTCTATTTCTCCTGTCACAGCTTCAAGGCCACCCAGGTAATCTCACCCAACACCAGTCTCTCAACTCCTTTCTCCACATGAAAACAACTGGTTTCTCTAGTCTAGACTCTCCTCCTGAACTCCAGATTTTTGTTTCCTACTGCAAACTGGACACATCTAAATGGAAATCTGCATACACTTGAGGTTTAGCATCTCCAAAACAAGGATGCATTATCTCCCTCCCCCAGAATTCTACTCATACAAAATCTCACTAAATCTTGGTTATTGATGCTACCTTCTGCTTAGTGCCTTCACTGAAACCTTGAAGTAAACCTCTCTCTGCCACCAATGAAGTCCATATCCAGAAACATCTTTGAATTAGATTCTTGCCTTTCTATATTCCCCTTCTGACTGCCCCATTTCAGGCTTGACCATCTCTGCTGCAGCTGCCTTCTCTGATCTCCTCTTCCCCTCCGCTTCCTCTTCAGATCACTGTCTTCATTCTGCCAAACAAAATACAATTAAACAAATGCCACATCTAAGCATGCTATTCTTCTGCTTAGAAACCTCTGTTAGACCTCTAGTGCTTACAGAGCAACTCTGGGTTTCTCAAGTTGACATTTCAAGCTCCAAAATCTATTGCAGGTGTAGCTCCTCTGCCATCTCTGGTTCACCAAATTCATCACCTCAGAATACACTAGGTTGGTCCTATCCCCAGACCCAGCAGACTTTGCCCCTTCATTCCTTCTGCCTAGAATGCTCTTTCTCTCTTCTCCAGTCCAAGCTTCTGTTCAAGGTTCTGCTCAAACATCAGCTCCTCTAAGGCCTGATTGTCCCCCAGGCCTCTGGTCACTCAGGCTCTGGGCCGCCTGCCTATTCAGCATTGTCTGTTCAGCTGTGTCATCATTATATCTGCCTTCAGGCCAGTTGCCCCTGCTGGACTTCCTGCTCCTTGAGAGCAGGGTCTGACTCATCTTGTCTCTGCCTGGACTAAGGCCTTATTCACAAAGATAGAGACCATGAAAATCTTAAGACTCTCCTTCATGGAGAGCCTGTCAGTTTGATGTATCAGTGTAAACTTACACACACATACACCCTATGGCACTACTCTATGGACTTGCTCCTTGTTAAACCTCTCATCTCCTAAACGCCGCCTCTCCTGGACTCTTTCCAGAGTCACTGGCCAGCTTTCTTCTGCCTACAAACTTTAGACTGCCAGCCCTTCCATATTGACCCACCAATGCCTACTACACAACTATTCCCAAACCCTGCTATTACTCATTATAGAATATGTAGGCTGTGATCCCCCCCCCCAGAACTGTGTGTGTGTGTGGGGGGGGGGGTGGTGTGTGTGTGTGTGAGAGAGAGAGAGACACAGAGACAGTGTGTGTGTGTTTTATGGATGTATTTTATTTGTTCATTTCAGTGGATCCTGAGTCTTACAGGGCATTAGCCTTGTCCACCAATTACTCTGGATCTTTCCCATTGGGCTGCATGCCCCAGATGTTTACAAATTTAGAATGAACAAAAAGGGTTCATGTGGCTAGTTTTCTATGCCCTGTTTCCTGCCAGACCTGCTCCACTCCATCTCTCTACACTTTGGGCTGAAAGTTACTAACTTCTGTCCTCCTGCTCCCATTTCTCCAGATGGCCCAGAGGGCTCTCTATTCTCTCTGTTTCTGCCTCCCCAGACCCTGGATGGCTTCATCTTCGTGGTAGCCCCAGATGGGAAGATCATGTACATCTCAGAGACAGCCTCGGTCCACTTGGGTCTTTCTCAGGTAGGTGAGTGGTTCACATATCCCACCTGCAGTGTTTACAGCCAGAGCTGGAAGCAGGGGTAGGGGGCTGGGTTGGGGGTTGGGTGTACTTCTCTAAACCTGGAGCTGGACATCTCACAGCTGGCAGGAAGACTCTTAAATGGGTCTGAGTCTCTCCATTTCTCCACTTCTCCTCTCCTTTACCTTCCACCCTAGGCCCAAACAATGGCTAATTTTTTGAGTCCCTGTGGTAAGCCAGAAAACATGAGAGGAGGTTACATACTTATTTCATGATATCTTTATCAGAACTTTGCCAGGGTGCTGCTGCTGCTGTTGCTACTACTACTATTACTGCTATTATTATTATCATCATTATTACTGCTATTTTTATTATTATATAGACAAGGAAGCTGAATCTTAGATAGGCTGCAATAGGTAGCAAGAAGCAGAGCTGGCATTAGAACTCAGGGCCGAATCTAGAATTCTGGCTGCTGTCCTCATGGTCCTGCAGCTCCCCTGGCCTAATCTTTCAGTCCCTTCACCGGGCATTCCACCGCCACGGGGGCGGCGACATCCTCCTCTTTACAGGTAGAGCTGACCGGAAACAGCATTTATGAATACATTCACCCGGCAGACCACGACGAGATGACGGCGGTGCTCACCGCCCATCAGCCCTACCACTCTCACTTCGTGCAGGGTAAGGTAGACATGTGCCTGCGACGCTCAGGCCCATTGCGGTCGGCTTGTGATTTTTCCCCAATTAGTCGTGGCAGAGACGCTTGCCGTCCCACGCCGCCGGTATCACACGTCCTGAGCTTCCCTCCATTCCTCTCTCCCAGAGTATGAGATCGAGCGCTCCTTCTTCCTGAGGATGAAGTGCGTCTTGGCCAAGCGTAACGCCGGCCTCACCTGTGGCGGCTACAAGGTGCGTGGCTGGAAGATCCGCTCCGGGTGGAGTCAGAGGCGGCAAGAAGCGAGGCGCGTGCGGGTGGGAGGAATGTCCCCACCCATAGGACTACCCGCGAGGGCGCCCCCAGCTTGCGTCTAGGAGCCGCAGGCCAGGACTCTCCACGAGGGCCACAGAACTTTGTGAACACCTGGGGACTATGCTTAAAGACAAAGTCTAACTGGGTGCCAATACTGGATGGCCGCGGTGGCTATGAACTTGTGACCCGTAGAGATGGGCCTTAAGGGTTCGTAAGGCCTCTGAAGGGGCGGGTAACTTTGGTGGATCCCTAAGAGTTTATGCGTAGCGTTACATAAGAGGTTAGAAACCAGAGCTGTAGTTCGAAGCTATGGGTCTCACTTTGAATGTCGTTGAACGTCATTAGCAGGTTTCAGGGCCCTACTTCGCTATTCGGATGCGTTAGGGTTGGTGGGGCCAGGCCTCTACGTTTTTTATGAGCTCCCAGGTGAGTTCAGTGTGGCTGTGCAGTCACTTTCTTAAGACACCTTAGAGCACCAATAACTGGATTCCTTAGTGCATGGGCGTGGTCAGCACAGCGTTTATGGCTGAGTCGAGTTTCAACATGTTTCAGCCCCTTCTCCACCTTTTGGGGGCTCTTCCTCACTGTGGCTGAGTCTCCTTCCCTCTCCCTCTACCTCAGGTCATCCACTGCAGCGGCTACTTGAAGATCCGCCAGTACAGCCTGGACATGTCCCCCTTCGATGGCTGCTACCAAAACGTGGGCCTGGTGGCGGTGGGCCACTCGCTGCCTCCCAGCGCCGTCACGGAGATCAAGCTACACAGCAATATGTTTATGTTCCGCGCCAGCCTGGACATGAAGCTCATCTTTCTGGACTCCAGGTGGGTGGGCAGGGCCGGAAAGGGCTTCCCTTAGCCTGAGGGCGGCCCTGCTTAGTGACTGAAAGCTTTCCGTTTATCCTATGAGCCCATTTTGCAGATGAGGCGACTGAACCGTCCCTGGAAAGTGAGGGCGGACAGCTAGGTCTCAGAGGGCTGTCGAGGATGTGTTTTGAGGGGTATCCCTGCACCCCCACCTGCACTCATCCTGCAGGGATTGCTCTCCTCAGGGTGGCGGAGCTGACGGGGTACGAACCTCAGGACCTGATTGAGAAGACCCTGTATCACCATGTGCACGGCTGCGACACCTTCCATCTGCGCTGCGCGCACCATTTGCGTAAGGCGCCACCCTGCCCCGTACCCAGGCAAACTTGGCGCTTCCCCTGGTTAGGGGGTGGGGGAGCCACGATTTAAGGGGACAGGTGGGAGCCCAGGGAGGTTGGTGGTGGTGTGTGAGGCCTCCTGAGGGGCTGCTCTAACACTGGGCCCACCTAATTCTCTAACATCCGCGGGCCGCTAATACAGGTGGAAGAAGCATTTCTGGGAGAAATCCGTCCCCCGCCGCCCGCGAAGGTATATTATTCTCCTATTGGTATTTTTTTCCCATCTGCGAACCACACTAAAGATGAACAAAAACCAAGGCTGGAACTCACTTGCGTTGACTCGCCTGGCTTTTGATTCAGCTTTGCTTTGAGCGTAATCTCCCGGGCAGGGAACGTGAGCGCCAGAGTTCAGCTGCCCAGAGCTTTACTTCCATAGTTAGAAAAGCAAATCTGGAGGAAACCCCCAGCTATAAGTGTTCCCCTCTTTGCTAATGGTGAAGACATCTGACCACCCCGGTATCATCCCTATAAGGGTGACCCTATAAGGGTGACCGGAGGGCTCGATGCAATATAACAAGACAATCAATTCTTTTGGGAATTTGCCTGTCCTCTCCCTTTCCTGCCTGGTGAGGTTATTAGGATCCACAGGGGGCCCTCAATTCTCACCACCAGGGATTGCATTTGGGACTAGTCCCGAGCAGGCTAGTTCACCACCATCTGCCTCCTGTCTCTCCGTCAGTGCTGGTGAAGGGACAGGTGACCACCAAGTACTACAGGTTCCTGGCGAAACACGGAGGCTGGGTATGGGTGCAGAGCTACGCGACCATCGTGCACAACAGCCGCTCCTCCAGGCCACACTGTATCGTCAGCGTCAACTATGTCCTCACGTGAGTGCAAGACTGAGACCCCTTCACCCACTCCAGGCGACCCTGCTCTCTGCGAGAGTGCGGGGTGGCGGCGCAGCCGCGTTAGACAAGGCTCGGGCCACTGGGAATGCCGTTTTGACCCTCGAGTGCTGGCTGCGCCAAGAGGAGGCAGGTCGAACACTTTCATCTTTTTGAAGAGGCTTTCTTCGTTATATTCTAGAGAAAGATTTAGGAGTTTTTCCATCACAGTCCATATTTGCTTTCTTCTCTTTCTTTTTCTCTCTTAACCTTTTAAGCGAACTCTGCATTAAATAAAACTTAATGCAGCAGAAAGAAAAAGAGAGAGAGAGGAAAGGATCCGACGTACGGAGGCATTTATCGTTAACAAACAGGACATCTGTTTCATTTTTGCAAATCTGGGGTTTGAAGTTCTTAATTTTAACCAGAGTCTCCAATCAAAGTTAAGAGTTCTGAGAGAGTGGTTTTCCCCCTGAACCACAAAGGGGGCTTAAGTGACCAGGAGGATCCGACTTTAACTCGCAGGAAGCTAAGGGACCCCAGCGAACGCTGCAAGTCTTGGCCGGTGCCCAGGCCCCGCGCGGGGTGTAATTGCTTCACTGAGTGAGGAGCGGAGCTCTGGGTGCCACCTGCGGGCGCGACTGACAGGGAGGCTGCAGAGGCCTGCATTTCAGCCTTATTCTTGCTAGAAACAATAATAGTTTCTGGTTACCAGTGTGGCCCTGCAGGTTGATCACGTGGCCTGGTGTGTGGCTGGTGAAGAAAGCACGTTCTGTATAATGTTTGTGAAAGTCTAGTTGCTTAGGGTTGAAGCCTTTATGAAGAACTCTTTTGTGTGTGCAGTTGCGCTCCCCCCACCTTTTTTTTGGTAGAGGTTGAAATTCTTGTGATTTTAGGGAATCTCATAGGTTGTTTACTTTGGAAGTTGGAAGTGTTGACACACCAGGCACTTAGTAGAATGCTCTTTAGACATTAGGAAGTTGGTGAAGGGGTGCTATTTGGAATCAGACTATACTATAGGTGATGAGGACTAGATTCATTTCACGTTGTTTTAAATTGCCAAATTAAAAATGTAGTAGTTGGAAATATTATGCTTGGCAGTAAGACTATTTATTCTGTGTCTTGTTTAATAAGAAAATTTAATTCAATAGACTTAGAAAATGAATTTGGCTTAGATGAGGATTCAACATTCAAGAATAGTAGCTGACAATTAAGAATAATCTTTTACTTTTTTTCATCTTAGTAAACAGTGTTAATATTATATAATTCTTGTAATATCAAGAAGGCTGTATATTTTAATACAAAACAGAAAATTTACCAATATTTTGGGTTTCATGAAACAAAACCATCAATTTTATGAATACAGTTGTTCATATTATTAAAATAAATGCAAGAGAGAATGGCAAAGCATAATTCATAAAATAGGCCACTCTGTGAAGCAGTAGTATTAAAGGGTGAAAAATTACGTCTGCTTACCATGGAAAGGAAACGGACATTCTTTAAGAAGGTACTTTGTATGTCTGAGACATCACAAGCGTTACACATACACTCTGTTCTCTGGTGGGTGCCTGTGGTTAGTAATCATTTTCTATCAAACAGCAGGGTATATAGTCACACAGACACATATAAATGATCCAAATGCAAGTTAGACCTTCCAATGGGTAAACTTAATTTATGTTTGGAGTCATTTTGAAATATTCTGTTTTGTTTTCCAGTAGATAAGTGTACATTTTTTCTTCTGTTGATTGTGTCATTCCTGACTTTACATACTCCTCAGAACTGTAGAATTAGAGGATCAACTTTACATCAAATTTAAAAAGATGTAATGAGGATAAATAAATGATTAATAGAAGGAAAAAGAGCATGGTGCACATTAAAACATTTTATACCTCTGAATGAAAATGGAAATAAACACACAGAAGCATATATACACAGCACACAAGATGAAAAGCTGAAATTGATTACCCTTTTATGAGTCTCAGCTTCAGTTTCTTGTATGAAAATTCTTAGGACAATTTTTATAGCTGCAAATGTGGAAATTGCTTTAGATGAAATGTCATCAAGTGGCTCTGTGTATGTTGACAGGATTTTCATAATGAACAGGTTGCAGTTTGTTTGATGTGCATATCACACATCTGGCTGGAAGTTACTAATTTACATTGTCTTAGCAAATTAAATAGATGGCTATTGATTCTCCATGGTTGTAGTGAACTACTACATACATTTGTTTTTTAGGGCTACTTCCCTATGAAGCCTGAGAATGACAAGTGAATTCTTTCTAAATACACCACCTCAAACAGAGTACTTAAAATCACAAGCTCCCAAATAGTTTGACATGCCAGATGTTTTCCAAATTTAAATGTTTTAATAGCGTATATTTTTAAAGGGATTTTCATGTCATGAAAGTAGAGATTTTAAATAAGCCTTGGTCAAATGAGGTTGTGATGTTTTGGTAGAGGCAACATTCGTAAGCTCATTAATTTTCTAATTTCCTGATTTATTGCTGAAGTTAAAATATGCCTAGAAAAATAAGTTATTATCTAACAAAAGCAACAATGATTAGACTTATTTGGTAACCTTATTTTAATAAGTGGTTGCAACAGGGCATATAGGAAAACTGGATGATTTTAGAGGCAGGGGGTACATGCCTTGGTGCTTTTTACTGACTTTTGTATGCCCACTATATGTTCTGAAAATCTGGAGAGGTGAGCGAGAAGATACTGTGATTAAATTCTGAAAATTCCCTTAGTTTTTCTGGGTCTCTGAGGTTCAGTGAAGCTTCTATAGCTCTTCATTAAACCCTCGCTCCAAAACAAAACTAATCAGTTCATGATTTTCTGTAAGACACACATACCCTGTTAGCTTTACTTTACACATTTAAAAAAGATTTTTCTTATAAGTTATGAGTATCCTCAGGCTTTGAAATAAGTGTTAAGTATGACAAACCTTACTCTCTGGTTATTTTCAAGAGGGTAGGTCAATGGAATTAGTGTCTAGTAACAAGGATGTCGGGCAAAGTCCAGAATATATGGAGTATACTGTGTAAAGACCTATGTGAGTCTTCTTGAATTCATGTTTTCTTGAGTTTAATTACTATTATTAATTATTCATAGCCAGCTCAGATGGAAAGCTTTAGTTTTTAATGTAAAGAAAATTGAAAATATAGAACACTTAATAAACTATGAAAAACAATTTCTAAGAAAATTAACAGTCTTGGTTCTATTTATGTTTTTAGACTACATATATTTTTAAAATAAGAAATATTTGGCCACTTTTAAAGATAACCCAATAGAGTATAAAATTCCTATTTAAAAATATTTTAAAACATAAACTGTGCAAATATAAAAGTTGAAAGAGAAGTAAATGAATATCCATATTCACATCATCTACATCCAACAACTGTTATTTTCCTATATTTGCTTTACATCTCTCTCTACCCATATGTGTGCTTATTTTTAATGTGTATTTTTTTTCCTACTAAATCATTTCAAAGTAAGCTACAGACATCATGGTGCTTCATCCTTGAATAGCATTTTCCAACATAGCCACTGTACCATTTATGATGACACATTTAAAGTGTTAAAAATTATTGTGTGTAGAGCTTGCAAAAATATAGTTGAGAGCTAGTTTACTGGTGCCATTAAAAACAATCTGCCACTAATGTTCATCAAGTACTCATTGGTGTATGATCTCAATTAGGCTGATTGATAGGTAATATTTTGTGAGGAGACTTTTGTAGGATAGAAGGTTCTAAATGACACTGTATTTTAAACTAGCTTTCTAATAAGACTTGCAAGCTAATACAATTCTGATATTATGTCTGGGAAGTAAAAGAGAGAGAATAGATTTAGTGAGAAATTTGGAAATTTTGGAATCAGACAGAATTAACATCTCAACTTCTTTTTCTTAGCAAAGACGGCTTCTCTGCTTATTTATTTTCTACGTTTAGGATGGAACATTGCTTTCCTAGAAAATCTCACGTGGTGTTTTAGAGTGATTCACTGAACATATATACGGAAGTAGTCTTCTGTGTTAAAATTTCTATTTCTGTGTTACTAAAAGCAAAACAAATAGAGACAATTTATATTGGTAGTGTATTTAACATTTGCTGTCTACTAAATACCCCTTTTGAATTCATAGAAAAGTTAGGCCAAATACCAAAGGTGACGTACAGTACTTCCTTCATGTCAATGAAAATAAAAAGGGTCTCTATATTATAATTACTGTAGATTCCATACTTTTTGTTGTTGTTTGCATACCATGTTAACCACAACAATTTACCATTATGAGAACCACTGTAGTTCTTAGAATTAAAAAGGATTTTAAATGTTAACATATTCTGTAAGTATAACACCTGACATATCCTTGTCATAAAGTAGCAAACATTAAAATATGTTCATATTGCTTTCCTCTTTTAAGTACATTGTTGGTGCTGAGTTAATTTGGGTTTTCAAATTTTAAAAAATTACTTATTTAAAGACCAGTGATGCATTATTATTATTATAGCAGTTTTTAGAGAACACTTTAAAACAACTTGACCAATAACATATATAGTTAACATATACAGTTATTTATTTTCCTGGTTAGCAAAATCACTTTTATACTACAAATAATATAAACACAAACAATATAAAATTTCCTTTTCACTTAGCAAGCTACAGAAAATATAAAATAATTTACTCTCTGGAGCATTTGTATAGACTTAATCTTTTGATCTTCCAAAATAATAATCATGCACTAACGTATACCCATAAATTAGATTTGATCCTTAATTGTGTTTAATCTTTACTAAGATAATATTGAACATCAGAGTCACAATTTTCTTTTTAGATGATCTTTCATGTAACTTAATGATTATAGAAACAAATTGAAGACATATTTGTATTAACATTAATTTTATAACTACCAAAACACTTAGTTAAAGGGAAGAGCCAGGAGATTTAGTGTCTTTTGAAATACATAATACCAGTTAAATATTCACTTAAATAATCTTATTCTTCATACACTTTTTCCTTATTATAGTATTTTATCAAAATGATCTGTATTTGGTTTTGAATTCATCTTTTATGAACTTAAAGACTGTGTATTTTTTTAAACAAATACTGAATGCATATCTGTTTCAACGTGCTGTCACATTGGTTACCTGACTTGCTTCTTTGATGGCTCTGCACAGTGGTTGGGTCAGAGATTGCTTTTCGTATTTTTAGGTGTGGAAACTGAGGCTCAGTTATGCTGAATAAGTAGTGAAGCCAGAATTAAAAGCTGGTGTGTCACTCCTACTGCATCCTGCTGTTCTCTGTGTATAGGGCTGGAAGTGGAAGGTGGTTGTAGGAAAGATGTCTGAGAGACAGGGATGGATTTGAATGAATGAGACCTGTAGCGTTCAGCCCACAAAACTTCAAGATAGGCTTTGATCTGAATTCACGATGGAAGATTAAGGAACTGCCTCTTTGTGGTTGCTTCACAAGTGTGTGCAGATATTGACATTTTCCTAGCTAAAATTTAGCTGTTCTGTCTTCTCAATGACATTCAATTAAGAATGTCTCATTTTTCCCCCATAAGTTTCACTAAGGGCATTTTCATTTTGTAAGAAGAAAATGTAGCCTGCAAGCATTTTAGTGTTTTAGTGAATTGCTTGGTTCCAGATTACACAAGTACATTATTGCTATTACTAATTATTCTATTTCTGTGACCAGATTTAACATTTTATGTTTTTACTAAACAAAAGAGTTAACCCAAATGTCAGTAGATTTGCAAACCAAGTCATATGTGATGCAAATTGCCTGCTGTGGCAGGGGTGTATTTCTTACATGGTGTGTGTGTGTGTACATCCCCATGGGGATGGGATGGGAGGAAAGAATTGGCCCTTTTCTGCCTTTGAGAGAGAATGGAGGGGATATATGGCAGCAGAGGATGCCCCCTGGGGGTTCTATTCAGAGGCCTGGGATAGAGAACTTCCCAGTATTCTTCGGGCTGCTGTGCCATCCTCTGGCCCCTTCGCACTGCCACTACCCAACTACTTCTCCCTCCCCAGGCCTCTCTGGCCTCCAGTCCTTCCTCTGTTGTTGCCCTGACCTGAAGGGCACTGATTCACAGGAGTTTCACTTTAGTTCCCGGGTAGAGGCCACTGGGTGTGTACTAAATGACCAGGCTGTCTACTTTCCTCTGGCTTTCTCTTAGTCTGGCTGTTGGGAAAAAAGGGTTTTGATCTTTGACTCACATTGTAGAAAAACATGGATCACTGCCTTATTTGAAGGCAGGGACCCATACATGTGATTGTGAATGGATGGAGAAATTCAAGGGAGGCTTTACTTGAACTCCAGAAAAACATGTTTTTGTCTCCTGACTTAGTCTACTCACATGGGAAACACTGTTATGTTTGATACAAGATGTGTGTGTGGTGGCGGGGTAGGGTGGATTATACATATCTTCATAATTTAGTAAAAGGTTGCTACTGCTTTCACCTTAACCAATACTTCCTTCTCGGTTCTTGGCCAACGATGTCTTTCTAGATGAGCAGGTGATCATAGAAAATTCACTGGAGTTGAAATGCTAGTGTCTATAATTAAACCTTCATGCAAAAAAAGGATTGGTTGGAGTTTAGATGAAACTTGGAATTCCTGAGTGCCTGTCAATAGAGGAATTTAACGTTCTGGCTTGCCTGAGGGAGTAAACTCTCCGACCCCATCTCCCTTTCTCCTGCCTCTGGCATTCCAAGGACAGGGAGCTGGCAGGGAAGAGGGCTCCTCCTTGGTGATCATGGAACTGAAAGAAGAAGTTACTTTGCAGGGCATTGACAATGTTCTGGGGTCTGGCTGAGCCTGGGCCATCTCCAGAAAGTGGTATTGCGGTCGGATTGTGATTTTATTTTTACAAACACCCACAGTATCATTTTCCAAGCAATCTGTGAAACAAAGGCATGGGCTTTAGTGCCAGATGGGCCTGGGTTAGAATGAAGACTCGGCTACATAGTAGCTGTGAGGCCTTGAGCATATTACTCTACCCCTTTGACCCTCTGTTGCCCCATATGTGAAATGGGGACATTTGTACCTACCTTTTGGGAATTTGTGGAGGATTAAATGAGATAATATATAGAGAGAATATAGCACAGTATCTGACAGAAAGCAGGTGTTCAGAATTTCTTAGCTGTTTTTATTAGCTCTTGCCAATTATGTAATATCAACTAAAATACTTTGAAAGAGAATTACTAGTTTTCTCCTTAACTTGACTTTCTATATCCTCAAATCCAAAGATTTAGGTGTTCATTTTCTCTTCCCTCCTGAGTCCCTCAACACACAAACCTCCAAGTGTGTTTGGTATTCCATTGTGCTGTTTGTGTGTGGTGATTTCTGCAGTTTGGTTAGGCTCACCGTGTTTTTCACTGTAGTCTTGATACTCTAAGGGGAGTAGAGATTTCTATGTGGAGGGAGAAAACACAGCATTTACTGAGCACCTTCTTTGTGCTAGAGAGGGTGGAAGGTGTTTACATAGGTTAGTTTCTTGCGGAAAAAGAGATCATAAGAAACTAACCAAATATTTAGGGTAATTTAGTTGGAATCAGTGTTGTGTCAACTTTACCAATGCTAGTAGTTATAATTTAATGTGCATAAAACACCAAACACTGACATTTCTGATGGTGTTCAGTGGAGCCTTTTGTATATTCCTCATTGTTCTACACGGACTGAGTGTGGCTGTATACCAGTGTTTCACGGAGTATAGCAGATTGCAATGATTAATTGCATGATTACGTGAAGTAGGAATCTTAGCATTTCTCAAGCAGTTGACAATTTAGTTGGCAAAATAGAAGGGTTTCATTGAAATCTTTGAGAAGTCATATTAGCCCAGTTTGCAATGTTTTAGTATACTTGCATCATTTGCTAAGGACACAGAATACAAAGGAGCTCAAAGTGACAGTGGAGCTATCAGGGAAAGGATGGAATTTTAAGGGTTGGAAGGAGAAGTAGGGTGTTTTGAGACGGGTCAGTGACATATATATATTTGTCATGTTGTTCTTTTCCAGTAAGTACTCCTTGTAATGTCGTTAGTATCACTCTTCAAATTAGATTCAAATGGTGACGGTCTCAGTGCTCTTGTCTAAGCTGGGTTTTCTCTCTTTACATTCTTTACCTTGAACTGCATTGCTGAAACTGAGCATGTTTCTTTTTTTAAATTTCAATAGTTTTGGGGGTACAAGTGGTTTTTGGTTACATGAATAAATTCCTTAGTGGTGATTTAGGAAATTTTAGTGCATCTGTCACCCAAGCAGGGTATACTGTAGCCAATATGTATGTAGTCTTTTATTCCTCACCCCACACAACCTTTCCTCTGGAAGCCCCAAAGTCCATTATACCATTCTTATGCCTTTGCATCTTCATAGCTTAGCTCCTACCTGTAAGTGAGAACATATGGCCTTTGGTTTTCCATTTCTGAGTTACTTCACTTAGAACAGTGGCCTCCAGCTCCAACCACGTTGCTGCAAAAGACATTATTTCGTTCCTCTTTATGACTAAGTGGTATTCCATGGTGTATATATACTACATTTTGCTTATCCACTCATTAGTTGATGGGCACTTAGATTAGTTCCATACCTTTGCAATTGCAAATTGGGCTGCTATAAATGTGCATGTGCATGTTTCTTTTTCATAAAATGCCTTCTTCTCCTTTGGGTAGATACCCAGTAGTGGGATTGCTGGATCAAATGGTAGTTCTACTGTTAGTTCCTTAAGGAATTCCCATACTGTTTTCCATAGTGGTTATACTAATTTACACTTCTACCAGTAGTGTGAAAGTGTTCCCTTTTTACCACATTTATGCCAATATCTATTGCTTTTTGAGTTTTAAATTATGGCCATTCTTGCAGGTGTAAGGTGGTATCTCATTGGGGTTTTAGTTTGCATTTCCCTGATGATCAGTAATGTCGAGCATTTCTTCATATGTTTGTTGGCTGTTTGTATATCTTCTTTTGCAAAATGTCTATTTATGTCCTTTGCCTACTTTTTGATGGTATTATTTGTTTTTTCTTGTTGATTTGTTGTTGATCCTTGTAGATTTTGCATACTCGTTCTTTGTCATATGCATAGTTTGCAAATATTTTCTTCCAATCTGTGGGTTGTCTGTTTATTCTGCTGATTGTTTCTTTTGCAGTGCAGAAGCTTTTTAGTTTAATCAGGTTCCATTTATTTATTTTCATTTTTGTTGCATTTGCTTTTGGAGTCATAGCCATGAATTCTTTGCCTAAATCCATGTTCAGAAGAGTTTTTCCAAAGTTATCTTCTAGAATTTATGATTTCATGTCTTAGATTTAAGTATTTGATCCATCTTGAGTTGAATTTTATACAAGGTGAGAGACAGGGCTCCAGAACTGAGCGTTTCATGAGGACTGGAAACTATTTTTTTTTATATCCTCAAACCCACAAATTTAGGTGTTTATTTTTTCTCCCTTCCCCAGTCCCACAACACACAAACCTCCAAGCTTTGTGCTCTTTGTATGTGGTGATTTCTGCAGTTTGGTCAGGCTCACTCTGTTTTTCACTGCTATCATTGATACTCTAAAGGGAGCAGAGATTTCCATGCAGAGGGAGAAACGTCAGCATTTATGGAGCACTTTCTTTGTGCCAGGGAGGCATAGTCTCTTGCCATTCCCAAACTGGTACTGATATATGATTAAAATGTTCACTCAGCTTTAGTAATGAATATGTTTTTTTTTTTTAGCATCTAGACTACAACACCATTTAAAATTTTTTTAGGGATATCAATATTCGGAATGCAAATCTTATTGAAATGAATACACTGTGCTACTGAGTATATGATGGGTATATTTCAAAAATTATTTTCAGAAAGAAAATATGAGGTATATATTAGGATGACAAACACCAGCAGATTGGAGAAAAGGGAGATGCAAAGTCCTTATACAGCTTGTTCCAGATTTGCAGGGTCAGAGGGTCTCATTTGATATTATCATCCTGTTGTTATTAGAATATGATGCAATCTAAACCTTAGGCTTCTTAGCTGGATGTTTCAGACTCTGAAAAACATAGCAATGCATTACAAGTTATTTGAAAAATATGTTATCAAATGAGGTATCATAATATTTTATCCTATGACATGGCATATTAGTTAAGAGGTTGGGCTCTAGAATCTAGGGTCTATTGTCTGTTCCCTAGCACTGCCATTCATTAGCCCAATGACTATGAACAAATTGCTTAACTACACTATCTCTATATTTTTTAAAAATCTGCAAAATGGGCCGGGCGTGGTAGTTTATGCCTGTAATCCCAGCACTTTGGGAGGCTGAGGTGGGTGGATCACGAAGTCAGGAGATCGAGACCATCCTGGCCAACATGGTGAAACCCCATCTCTACAAAAACACAAAAAATTAACCAGGCATGGTGGTAAGGGCCTGTAGTCCCAGCTACTCGGGAGACTGAGGCAGGGGAATAGCTTGAACCTGGGAGGCAGAGTTTGCAGTGAGCCAAGATCGCACCACTGCACTCCAGCCTGGTGACAGAGCAAGATGCTGTCACACAAAACCAAAAAACAAACAACGACAACAACAAAAACCTGTAAGATGCAGGTAGTAATAGGTTCTACCTCATAGAGTCAATTGGAACATTTAATGAGATCATGTGTAAGGTTGGTGGCTCTGTGCCCGACACAGTAACACTGAGTACATGTGAATTATTACAGTGGTTATTTTAGTGAAACTGAATAAAGTAATTTTTGTCCTGCCAATGAACACAAAATAAATGTGTGTGAGTCTTTGAACTGAAGGGGGGAAAGCATGAGTCTTAGGAAGGCAGAGAGTGGCCCAAGAACAAGAAATCAGCAATTATGTTGATGCATCTGGAAAGATCCTCCTTCAACTGGTTAGAACTAGTGGCCTTTAAGCATTCATAAAAGGCTTATTGAACACCTATTATATATCAAGCACTGTGCACAGTTCAGAGGACATCAAAATGAGTAAGGCAGTGCCTGCAGGAAAAAGAAATAAGCATATGTCCAAGCTGTATCCTAGCCTGATTTCCCTGTGGGCTTGCTGGTAACTGAGATGCCTTTATGGAGGAAAGTGTGTGCATCCACAATTAGAAGGAAGACAGCCCAAAGCATCTTGGCACTGTTTGGGTCACTCCTGAGGAAAGAGTTCACAGGTGTAGTCAGACTGCTTTCTGGCTAGATAGTAGGAAGGGAGGAGAGACAGTGGGAGGAGTTGGACACCTTGGAAGGGGTGTGTGTGTGTGTGTGTGTGTGTGTGTGTGTGTGTGTATGATGTGTATGGTAAGGGAGTTCATGACTGGCAGCAAAGTAACTGTCTACAGATTAAGGAGTTCAACTTTAACTCTCTCAAGGACGTTGCCCAGGGTGGGCCCTGTGTATCTCATTGCCTCAGGGAGAGAGAGCAGTTGTGTTGATTTTTGTCCTGTTGGAATGATGTTTTGTCCTGCTCTAAATGGGATTTTTCAAAATTTTGGGGGTTGAGTTCTGATAGGATTATGAATCTCAGTGAGTTTTTCAATTAAAGAATTATTCTAGATTCAAAATAGTCTTTGCAGATTTATTACATTTGAAATACATTGTCAATTTTTTTTAGATGTTTGTAATTTTTTTGCTTCTTTTTTCTTTTATAAGAGGTAATTCTCAGGCATTGCTGCTCTGTCTGGGAGAGACTGCGAGGTGGTTGTTAGCTCTAAGCTGAAAGAAGGGTGGCATGTTGTTTTGTTCATTACATGCTTAGGAAGGCTGAGGAGTAAGACAGACTCACATTTGAAGGGTGGCTGCTTTGTGTGAGAGGTCAGAGAGGTAAAGTGACTCAGCCAATACCATATAGCTAGTGAGTGGTCCAGCGAGCATACCAACCCAGGGCCTGGACTCCAGCATCCACCTGATTTCCTCTTTGGCATGTTTTCTTTAAGTGGATAATGCTGTTTTAGGGTGAACCATATGAAATTGTCACTTCTATACATTAAAACCGTTCAATATTGGCAATTTTATATGATTCCACCTAATATTTACATAGTCATTTATGATATTTTGCCAATATTTTGCATGGTCTATGGATAGTTTACCCCCTTTTTTAATATGGGGTCTCCACAAGGTGACTCGGTTTCTTCAGAGTTTGGGTATATTTGGAACCTACTCAATTGCCAGTCAATATCTTGAGCCCATCTCTTCTTCACTAATGTTAGCATCAACAGTCATGATGTTTTCACAAAACAACAACTGACATATCACCCACAGAACATTATTTTATTTAGAACATTTAATATTTTACCAGGATTCAAATGGGAGCTGCTGTCTTTACTAGAAGAATATTTTTTCTTTGATTGATTGCTAAATGGATAGGGCCTGTGAATGGATCCTTTTTTCCCCCCGCCCCAGGGATTTCTTGTTCAAACAGAATTTGTTGTATCCACATCAGTAAAGCCGTGCTAATACGGGCTGCCAGCCAGATTGTAGAAATAGCCTCATTATATTGAACTGGATATCATAATGGTACCCATTAAGGTGGGATTCTCTCTGTGTTTGTGCTTTTAAACCCAAGTCCCTTGCCACTTTTTACATCTCTCCAAGAATAGCAACATTCTCTGGTAAAATGCAATCTTAGAATGTGCTGTCTCTCACCTCTTCCTACTGAAAACCATTAACAAAAGTAGAATCCTTGGTTCTGAGCATTCTTACGGGTTTGCAGCTGCTCTTCAGTCATTCATTTTACTCTCGTGCTTATAATGACTATAATGTGTTCTTGTGACTGAACCAGGAGCTTCACTTGTTTCAATACCTCCCATTAATTGATATTGGTGTCCAAACAAGTGACAGTCAAAGAGCTGCTTGTTATCAGATCAAACCAAACGCATCACAGAGTTTTTCATTTTAATTTTGATAAACCATTAAGAGACTAATAGTATTGGAAGGCACAGCATTTATATTCACTGTTGAAATCTTACCACAGTCCTGGCATAGTGAAGTATCTGTTGTGTTGGATTTGGATAACGGACCCTTGCAGGGTTACAGCTCAGGAATGCTAGAAGAATGGCGCCCACAAAGGGCAGGGCAGAGTGAGTGTCAATTTCATTCCTCCAATTAGAGCAGTTAAAGAAATAGCAATGTGCAGGATAGCATTTTATTGTGAAGGCTAAGTGAAAACCAGGAGGAAAATATTTAGAGACGTTACAAGGCACTTTACAGTCTAATCTCTTTTCTATTTGTGTCTCTTCTTGGTTGACTCAATAGGACCTTCATTATAAACAAATTTCTATCATTAGAATCAGCTTAATCTCTGTTGTTATAATTAAGGTAATGGATAAGAAATGTTTTAGAGTGTAGTCCTCTCTATGACAAGCTGGGGATTGTTCATGCATTCACTCAGCAAATATTTCCTCAGTGCCTACTGTGTGCCAGGCCCTGGTAGGGCTACAGTGTGGCTGAAAGAGACAAAGTCCCTACCCTCATGGAATGTAAGTTTTAAAAATATATATATATAGTATACATTATATATGTAAAATAAATGTGTGTGTGTGTGTGTGTGTGTGAGAGAGAGAGAGAGAGAGAGAGAGTCTTGATCTGTTGCTCAGGCTGCAGTGCAGTGGCAAGATCATGGTTCACTGCACCTTGACCTCCCAGGCTCAAACGATCCTCCCATGGCCTCAGCCTCTGCAGTAGCTGGGATGGCATGCATATGCTACCACACCTGGATAATTTGAGCATAAATTTTAATATACTTATAAAATAATTATAAAGGAATAAAAAATGTCACATAATATCAGAAAGTGATAGGAGAAAAATTAAGCAGGACAAAGAGGTGGGAATGGTCAGAAAGGCTTCTCTAAAGACTCATAAATGAAGGAAGGGGCCAGCCATGTGGAGTCTTACAGGGAGAGTATTCCCAGCAGAAGGAAGTGAATGCAAAGGCCCTGAGGTGGAAACCTGCTTGGCATGTTGAGGAACAGAGAAGGTCACTGTGGTGGCCACCAAGTAAGAGAGGGGGAAGAATGGAAGGAAATGATGCTAGAAAAATAGTCAGGGCCAGATCGTGTTGGATCTTGAAGGTTTTGGGAAGCCGTTGGAGAATTCTGCACACGGGTGTGACATGATCTGATTGTATATGAAAAGATCATTCTGACTAGTTTGGAGAATAGGCTTTTGGGAGTATGGGTGGTGGAGACAGAGAATACCATTGAGAAATGATTGTAATTGCCACAGTGAGGGAAGATGATGGCTTGAAACATGGGGTAGTGGTGAGGGGTCAGATTTGGCATACATTTTGAAGATAGGCTCAGTGGGATTTGAGATAGATTGGATATGGGATGTGAGAAGATGAAAGGGGTCAAGAACAACACCTAGATTTTTAGCCTCAGCAACTTGGGTAAATGGTGGGAAGGAACAGTTTAACAGGCAGAGGCGGCAACCAGGGTTGTGTGTGGACAACATGTTTAGCTTTGAGATGCCCATCATTCATCAGAGTGGAAATGTCACATAAGCACTTGAACCTGGGGGTCTGCGGAGTTGGGAGGTCTGGGCTAGATATTGGGGGTAAACAGTGTATGGAATTTAAAGTCAGCAGAGTGGATGAGATACCCAGAGCGTATGTGTTAATAGAGAAGAGAAGCATCCTGAAGACTAAACCCTGCGGCTCTGCAATGTTTTGGGTTCTGCAGAAATAAGAGGCACTCAAAAGGAGGTTAAGAGGAAACAGGCAGTTGGGAGTAGGGGTGGGAGTACTTCACTGAAAGATATCCAGTGAGGTATGCCTTGGGGAAAGTGTGAAGCTTGAATTTTGTCCTTGGAACCCTCCCTTTTCAGTGGTTTCTTATCTTCTCTGTGGTCTCCTTTCATCTGATTCCTTTCATTTAAAACAATAACAACAACAACTCAGATAACAACTGCTTTAGTTCTCAAAGTATGGCCCCTGATTGCAGCATCAGTACCATCCAGTGGCTTGTTAAAAATGCAAATCATTGGGCTCAACCGCAGACCTACAAATGAGAAACTCTAAGGGAAACAGCCCAGCAAGCTGTTTCTGAGGCGTGTTAACACACTCTTCAGGTGCTTCTGAGGCGTGCTGAAATTTTAGAACTACTGCTTTCAGGAAAGTAGCTGATAAACTAAACAATAAATGATAACAAATGAGGCATACACTATTATCTCTCTCTCTCTCGTTTTTAGAGATAGGGTGTTACTCTGTCACCCAGGCTGGAGTGCAGTGGCATGATCATGGCTCATTCAGCCTCAAAACGCTGGGCTCAAGCAATCCTCCTGCCTCAACCTCTCATGTAGCTAGGATTACAGATGTGCACCACTATGCCTGGCTAATTGTTTTTTATCTTTTGTAGAGATGGGGTCTTGCTATGTTGTCCAGGCTGTTCTTGAACTCCCGGCCTCAAGCAGTCCTCCCACTTTGGCCAATGAATGAGTCATCACTCATCCAGCCCTACTATTATCTCTTTCTGGGCCATCGGCTTAAGATAAATAGATTAAAATATGAATAAATGAATTTTAAGCATCAGCTATTAGACCACTATTCAGACATCTTCATCATGGCCAGGGAACTTTCTCAAGCCCTATAAATCATAAAAACTGGCTGCTGCTGCCTATTCTGTCTTTGGTAATGGGCTCCGTTGATAACTATGTATTCTGTATAGTAGTATGCAAGTTCTCTGACTTCAGGTATAGAGACAATGAAAATTTTGGTATTTTAGTGGGCAATCTGAAATCCCTAGCAACTACTCAGAACTTATTTTGTTTAAACGCAACTTATCTACCAGGCAATTTAAAATAATGTCTGAATACTGAAGCACAGAATAATACTAATAATAATGGTAGGACATTTGTTGAATTGTGGATTTTTATTCATAAAATAAATCTCAAATTTATTTTAGTCATTTAAATAATAGAGTTTGATGTATATTTAGCCAAGCATTACAGTAGTAAGGGCTTTAAGGAGATTAGAAATAAATGAATCCAATTAAAGAACATGTCTATGAGATTTGATATGTCATAGGTATGAATGAACTGTTTGCACAGCAACTGTAAAGAAACCATTAATGATTAACTATCTAGAAGAGGTTTAATCAAGAATAAATGTTATAGGACATATTTTAAAATATTTAAGTTAAACAAATGAAGATTTGTGCATTTGAAAACATTGCATCATGCCATCATTTTTTGCGGTGTCATTTTCTGGGGAGTTCAGAATCTGAGGCTCTACTTTTCTATAATCTACAGAAATGCCAGTGTCTTTGTGTTGTACAGAAAAGGGCAGAGCTTCCAACCTGCTGTGAGGCTTGGCCTTATGGGGTCTCCCCATGTGAGATCCTGTGGGGAATTTGGAGACTCTGTGGTCTTGGGTATGGGGTCTAAATTTCCCAGTGTCGTGGAAAATTATTTTATGATTATAGGTAACTTTTTTTGTTCCTGGAGTTTGTGTGGAGCTGAAAACAGGAGGTATGCTCTTTTCACCCCTCCACCAGAGGATACTTTTAGGGTTTAGGAATCAGTTTTGCTAAGAACTAGGTAGGAAAGCTGTTTCTGTGATAATAGAACCTCAACCAAATGTAAGATGTTCAGTAATGGGATCTTCCATTACTTATCTTTTTTAAGTATTGGAAGACTTCTAAAGGGGAGGTACACTTGAAAGACACTAGCTTAATAAATGACAGTGAAGGGTCTGGTGAGGGGGATGGACACAGAGGGTGGGGAGGTGGGAAATAATGGAAAAGAGGGGGCCAGAATAACATATGTGTATTTTATTTCCTAGTTTTTGAAAATAAAAGAAGTAATACAAATGTGATTGATATTAATATGATATTAATATTACATTTTCTTTATATTTGATTCTTTTCTAGAACTGGGCTACAATTAGGAGTTTAGATTGTGGAAGAAGAGACTGACAATTTTAAATATATGCCTCATTTGAAAGAGGCAGCATATTTTGTGTTTATTCAGATCTAACTTTTAAAGACCAACACCCTCTTCCAGCCTCCAAGAAAATAAGAAACAGAAAAAATATAAGGTCAATAGAATGTAGAACTTCAACCTGAAGGATTCACAAATATATTTAAACTTTAGTAGCTAAATACGGAATGAATTTCTGAGCAGAATAAAGTTCCTTAGAACAAAAAATGTGGCCCCCACATTAGGGTTTACTTCATTTGAACAATGACAAATGTACCATTTATAAGCCACATTAAACTAAATTGTTTTAAGAAAGTTCATGACAATACTTTATTTTTTTTTCAATTGTGGTAATAATTTAGATTATATTGTCCTAAGAAGGAAACAGAAAGTCATATAGCTCACATGAAAGCCTTCAGAGACAGATAATTCTATAAGGTAGGAAGGGTGGAAAACAGATCAGAAAGTAAGTGAAACATGCAGGCACTGAGACAGCATGTGGATATTTTAAAATTACAGATGACATACCTGAGGAGCTGAACCTTGAGGAAAAGGAATTTACTAATGCTTTCTCTTTTGTAATTTAATATACACAAAGAAGAAATTCTGGAAATGTAAAGAAAGTTTTAATATGAAATGAAAAGTACCTGAAATTTGCCTCAATTAGTATTTTTTTAAAAGAAATATTTTTCTGATTGTAAAAGTCATACATACTAGAGAAAAAATTAGGGTAATGCAGAGATGTTTAAAGAGAAGATGAAAGACATCTTTAATCCATTTTCGAATATCAACTAAATATTTTAGTTTATTATCTCTCAATATGCATATAGAGTACATGTCAAAGAGAGATAATTTTTTACTTTTTTATGTATATTTTATGTCATTAGAGTAAAAATATTTAATAACTGCATAATATTTTATCACAAGGATATATCATAATTTAGTAATTCTATTATTGTTGGTTCTTCTTATTTCATTATTTATAATTAAACTTAAGAGATTATGCTGTGATAAACACACTTGTATACAGTTTCTTTTCTTTTTATTTTGAGACGGAGTCTCACTCTGTCCCTCAGGCTGGAGTGCAGTGGTGCACTCGGCTCACCGCAATCTCTGCCTCTGGGTTCAAGCGATTCTCCTGCCTCAGCCTCTCGAGTAGCTGGGACTACAGGCATGTACCACCATGCCGGGCTAATTTTTTGTATTTTTTGTAGAGATGGGGTTTCACCATGTTGACCAAGTTGTTCTCAAACTCCTGACCTCAAATGATCCACCCGCCTTGGCCTCCCAAAGTGCTGGGATTACAGGCATGAGCTACTGCGCCCTGCCCTGTATACAGATTCTTGATGCTTATCTCTAATTATTTTTATAAGATATATTCCCAGAGGTGGAATTACCATAGTTCCCCCTTATCCACAGTCTTGCTTTCTGTGGTTTCAGTAATATGAGGTCAACTGTAGTCCAACAATAAGTGAGTGCAATGCAATTTTGAGAGAGAGGGAAAGAGAGCATGTTTACATACAATTACAGCATGTAGTTATAATTGTTCTATTTTATTACCAATTATTATTGTTAATCTCTTATTATACCCTATTTTAAAATTAAACTTTATTATAGGTATATAATAAAGTGTGTGTGTTTTCCTATACATACATTTCCTATAATGTATGTATAGGGTTTGGCACTATCCATGATTTCAGGCACCCACTAGGGGTCTTAGAATATACTCCCTTGGATGAGGGGACACTAGTGTGCTGAATTTAAGGTATGAACATTCTTAAAACTCTTGATAAGCACTACCAGTTTACTGTCTTACTAGTAGTATATAAGAATGTCCATTTATTTCACTTTATCTTCATTTGGATTTATTGTCATTTAAAATTTTTTGCTAATTTGAAAGCAAAAATGGCACCCATTAGCTGCTTTAATTCATTTTACTCGTGAGGTTAAACCTTTACAAAATGTTTCTCAGCAATTTGTGCATTGTTCATATATTTTTTCTTATTTTTCTACTGCAGATATATTGTATTTCTTGTTGATTTGCAGAAGTTATTTCTCTGGGCGTCTAAAACACTATCTTTCTAATTCCTTCAATACAATTGTAATAGTCCAAATAAATGCCTGAGGATGAAATTAATTTAAAATTCCAATTTGGCTAAGTATCACATATGCTGAGCCTGAATTATAATTTCATAAAATAAGTACATTTTATTAATGTGCATAACAGTAAACCATGATTTGCTTTTTTAAAATTTAAGACCTTACAGAACTTCAGAATGATCATTATTAATTATAATCTGAGAATTTAAGAATCTCTCACATAAACTTACTTACTTAGCAGATATCTCTTTCTCATTTATGTAAAAATATTTACCAGTATTTGAATTTTTATTCATTTGGATTTGAGATGAGCAAAAGTTTATTAAAAGATAATTATTTTGTTAATCACTTGCAAGTGAGCATCTGTTCTATGTGAGATACTGTCTAGACAGTAAATAAAGGCTGTTATAAGAAGGAATTTAGAAGGAGGTTATCAAGATATGAAGCCACCACACTGTAAGACAGAACATTAGAAATGCCAGTCGAGTGGTTGAGGCAGTGAATGGTATAGGAACTCAGAGGAAGGAGCTGGGAGAAATCGCTGTGGCCTGGAGGGGTGGGGGAACAAATTTAGATGTAGTGTGATGGCAGATCTGGATTTAGCTATATTTCCACTTGTTCCATGGGTTGGTATGAAGGTATTAAACAATCTCTGTTATGAGGCTGGTTGACTTTGGCACATCTTATCAACATTTCACAATTTTTTTGCCTTACTTTTTGGTTGTTATTGTTTGCCTGTTGATTACACTCATGTCTTTCCATCTTGAAATTACAATGTGATAGCAAACTTTGTGTCTGAACCATTCCTTACCCTTGTTATGCCATCCACTCCATAGCATGTTGGATGAAACCTTCAAAGTGGAGAAGAAAGATGGTTTCTAGGCAGAGGCAATGTATGTTTATGTAAAACCAAAGACTTTGGGACAACTATTAAAATCACCAGATCAAATGGAGAAAACTACAAGGAGCAAACATAAATCCACTTATTAGTATGAGACTATTACAATTTCCAAGGGTGCCTTAGCCTAATTTCCCAGCAGATTGTCTTAGTCTGTGAGCCCCTCGCAGTATTCCTTCTTGTCAGCTCTCTCTGCTGGGCTCCATGGGAGCTTGAAAATGAAACATAAAGTAGGTCTCTCTGCTGCGGACGTTTACCCAGTGGCCAGGCGGTAACTCTGCCAGAATATAAAGAAGGTCATGCACTTCGTGTAACAGTGACTCTAGAATCCAATTAAAAAGTTTAGTGTAAGGCACAGTCATTCCCACCTAATCCGATCACGGTTTAATGCAATCCTCTGCTTATTTCAATCAGCGCCTTTGGAGCCAAATCAATTGTATGTCTTTGTTTCCACGTTTTCCTTGGTAATTTGATCACCTTCAGCTGTTTAAAAAAAAAAAGCTCAATCGGGAAATCTGGCAATCTCTTTTAAGAATTGCCACATAACATAAAGCCAACAAAGAAGCTCCAGATTGGCCAGCCAACTCCAAATTGACATGACAGAAGCAAAAATAAAGTTGTCTAAAATGAAAGTGGAATATGGTGGGGTGGAAGAGAAAAGTTATTGCAAATAATCTTGAATCAACAAGAACTGATGAAATACTGTTCATTGCTTTCTCTGTACACTCATTCAAACTCACTTGAAATTGTAAATAGCTCCAAATTTCTTTATAAATTAGTTTGGCTACTGGTATTATGGAGGCTATTCTCCCAGTTGAAATGATAGAAATAATGTGAATGCATTTCTCTAAATCTGACAATGCAGTTTTTGTGGCAAAGACACCTTCTATTGGCTTTCCAAGGGTGTCACGCTGAGCTTCCCATATGGCATGTTGGCATTTGCCTCATAAGTGGTCACGGTGTATTGCTTAAGGGAAGGCTGAGGAAGCCCAAAGATACAAAAATGGCCCCATTTTCTCTATTGGAATTTGAGTTATTTCAAATATGTACATGACTATTATAAAGTTTAAAGTAGACTCAGATGGTTAATTCTGCAAATTGAATGATTTCTGACTGCCTGTAATGGAATAAGAGGATTAGTTTGGTCTGTGCAAATATGGGTGAGATTGACAAGCTGCAAGTCCTAGTGATTGCAAATTTCCCATTTCAGATTGCTTTCAGAGCTGAGGCACCTGAAGATGTCTGGAGCTCTCTAGAAATCATTGAAGGGAGAAAAAAGTGTAAATTTTCCTCAGTAGCCTTTTGAAGGATATGTCAAATGCATGTGCCACAGTTCCTTTCCATATGCCAATCACGTCTGAGAGAACAGCATATACTGCCCTTGAGAAAGTTACCTCATGGAGCCCCAAACAGGGTCTGTGTGGCACTTTTCAAGAAAACTTTAGAAGGAGAGCAGTGCTGTCCTTCATTTAGAAAATTGGATAAGTCAAATTTCTTACCACACTGATTTAAGAGTCTAAGTTCTGTGCAGCTGAGTATTTTACTTTGTTCCACTCCATGAGGAAGCATTAAATATATGATTCTACTGAGCATGCATGTAACTTTGAGGACATATGCGATACCAGAAAGTGCCTCACGAAATGAAAGGAAGAGGGTAGGGCCAGACAATTTGTGTCTGGGTTAGGAGGAAGAAAATGGAGCTCATAATGTGATTTCCATCAGCATTTAGCCCTTTAAGCTATACAAGTGAAACGCTCAATTTAATAGAATTCTAAAAGTAAAACAAATGCTTTGTTCTTAGTGAATCTGCCATTCAGAGCTGCTCTTGGCAGCACATCAACCGTACTTGAAATAGCTTTAAGTGGGTATTTTTTATTGTGCTTTCCATCCTAGCACATCTTTTGAGCTGTTGGAGTTTTGAACAGAGAGGCAGGAAGGCCAAATTCCTCTCAGAGTGACTGTGTTGCCATAAGGTCCCCATTTGCTGACTTAGCAATAAAGAATTTACCTTAAAAAGTATTCTGGCCATACTGCAATAGATTTTAGAGGCCAAAAAGTAACAGAGTAAATTAAAATGGTCTAGGATTGTATTAGTCTGTTTTCACACTGCTGATAAAGACATGCCCAAGACTGGGAAAAAAAAAGAGGTTTAATTGGACTTACAGTCCCACATGCCTGGGGAGGCCTCAGAATCATGGCGGGAGGTAAGAGGAACTTCTTGCATGGCAGTGGCAAGAGAAAATGAGGAAAAAGCAAAAGCAGAAACCCCTGATCAACCCATCAGATCTTGTGAGACTTATTCACTATCACAAGAATAGCATGGGAAAGACTGGCCCCCATGATTCAATTACTTCCCCCTGGGTCCCTGATATGCAATTCAAGTTGAGATTTGGGTGGGGACACAGCTAAACCATATCAGGGATAGAAAGGAATGAAATACAGCAAAAGGTTTTTATAATGAAATTTATTGTAATCATTACCAAAGTGAAACTATTGTTCTGGGGATAGCAGGTGCCAAAACTTGTCACAGTTTGGAAGGTAAGATATAATGCTATTTATTGAGCATTTACTATGTTCTAGGCACTGTGCTATGAGTTTTTCATAGAATATTTCATCTAAACTTCACCAAATCCAAGGCTAGTCATGGTGGCTCACCCCTGTAATCCCAGTACTTTGGGAGGCCAGGGCAAGTAGGATCACTTGAGCCTGGGAGTATGAGACCAACCTGGGCAACACAGAGAGATCTCGTGTTTATCAAAAATAAAAAAATAAAAAAATCAGTTGAGCATGGTGGTGCATGCCTATAGTCCCAGCTACTTGGGAGGCTGAGATGGGAGGATCACTTGAGCCAGGGAGGTTGAGGCTGCAGTGAGCCAAGATTGCACCACTGCACTTCAACTTGGGTGAGAGAGCAAGACCCTGTCTCAAACAAAACAAAACAGAACAAAATAAAAAAATTCACCAAATCCGTATGAGTTACAAGAAAGAAATTGAGGCCTATACATAGAGGCAGAGGTTAGCTTAAACCACTGATCAACCTGCCATCATGGTCTTCCGTTACATTTTGGTGGATTATTTTTGTATTTTTGATGTGTACCAAAGCATTAATATTTGTATTAATTTATCAAGAGTATTTGTATAACTCTTCTTATTTTTTTAGAGTTTTCATGTGAATATGTGAAATTTTAAACTATGTCTTGGTTTTAAATGTTATTTAAACCTATTTAATTTGAAATATTTCTGTTATTAGAAGCCATGCAAAAATTTTAGTAAGACTTTTTCAACAGTGAGATGCATACCCTGGGCGGGGGCGGGATCTGAAAGTGTGCAAGAGAAAAATAAATCCTTGCTTATTCCCTGCTTACAGCCATAAAACCCCTGGGCTGAGATGCAGCACTAGGAATGGGTTTACCAAGTTATTTGGCCAAACTTTCATGGGTGCACAATTCTTATTGTCTGTCTAGATCCTGTCCAGCAGAAACTAAATGTCTACTGGACTATTGTCCAATGAACGGAAGTGCATTTGACACAGGAAATGCCCAAGGGTGGAGGCTCTACCTCCTGTTAGAGTCCAGTTAACTTGGCTCACTGATGTCTAATGGCAGGTAGGTCAGAGGACTCATAGCCCATCTGAGTTTTTTATCGTGCAGAAAGGATATTGGGTTGCAAGTTATTAGTAGTCACTGGGGAAAACAATCTTTCTTAGTTTCATCCTTGTTATCGTCTTCCTCTTTCTTCTATGTGAAATACTGTGCAAATGGTCATTGGAATATAATAAAATATCTCTTAACTCTTGTCCTCTAGGGACTTAGAATCCACTGAGAAAGACAAGACATAATCACTTGAAAAGTAAGGCTAGAGGTGGAAAAGGATAGTTCTTGCTTCCTTCCCCACAATACTCAGGAACTGGCCCTGGTACCTTCTTCATGAGGGGTAGGAACTTAGTTCTTGTGTTCATTGATGTCTCCCTGTCCCCAGAACAGGGCCCCATACAGAAAAGACACTCAGTAAATATGGATTGAATAAATAGCTTTAGCAGTCAGGAAGGGCTTCATATAGGCAAGTGGGAGTTAAGAAGAGTTTTATAGGTTAAGAGGAACCAAGAGAGTTTAAAGTCAATTCAGGGACAACTGTTTGAATGAAGTAAGGGGTAGATGAAGGAAAATTTTGAAATATTTTCAAAAAAGCAAATGGGAGCAGCATTTTGAAAGTTATTCCATTTCTGACAGAGTGCTCAGAGTCTATATGGTCCTTAAAAGGAGTTGATTAGAGCTGAAAAGCAGACCAGTGATGGGATAGGACTTCCCAGGCCTGAAAGACAAATTGCAGGTTCACTTTCTAAATTTTTACTGTTTATGTAGAAGAACATTTTTTTTTTTTTAAAGAAAGCTTGCATTGAGTGGATAGATTATTTGATAGGAAGCCATTGTAATTTGCTGATATACATCACTTCCCTGTGTTTTGTGGCAGTGATATTGTTGGAGCTGTTTTAGCTGGTTTATATTCTTACTCACTTAAGAGTCTCCTTGTCTGAATTATATTTTATCCATTTTAAATTGACAAGTAAAAAATGTATATCTGTGATGTACAACATGATGTTTTGATGTATGTATACATTGTGGAAAATCTAAATCAAACTAACATGTGCATTACCTCACATACTCATCATTATGTCTGTGTGTGTGTGTGTGTGCGCGTGTGTTTGTGTGGTGAAAATATTTTAAATCTACTCTATTAGCAATTTTCAAGTACTGAATTATACTTTTGCTTTTGCCTGATCTTGCTATAGAAGAACCAATAGGGACAAAGAAAAGAAGATAACTGAATATTTGCTGATCACTGGATATTTGCTGATAACTGAATGTGCTGGTCACTTTTACATATATGATTTTATTAATTTATTGGGTTTTAGGCTGGATGCAGTGGCCTACGCCTGTGATCTCAGCACTTTGGGAGGCCAAGGTGGGTGGATCACCTGAGGTCAGAAGTTCGAGACCAGTCTGGCCAACATGGCAAAACCCTGTCTCTACTAAAAATACAAAAATTAGGCAGGCATTGTGGTGGCTACCTGTAATCCCAGCTACTTGGGGGGCTGAGACAAGAAAATCGCTTGAACTCAAGAGGTGGAATCCACAGTGAACTGAGATTGCGCCACTGCACTCCAGCCTGGGTGACAGAGTGAGACGCTGTCTTTAAAAAAAAAAAAAATTATCAGGCTTTATATGCTTCTCAATCCGAAGACAATTAAAAATGCATGTAAAAAATTTTAAAAGGCAAACCCATTAGAGAATCAGAGAAAGTGAAAAATAAGAAAAATAAGAGAAGCCAGTGGAGTGTGTTGCACAAAATGCATGGCATGAGGACTTTGTACACTTGCTAGAAGTGATTACAAATCAGACTCAGGGCTTGGGGACTTTTGACTTTTAGTGCAAAGAGGGAAACTTGATGAGCTATATGATTCACAGTTTCATGAGATCAAAATAAATCAATTACCCGGGGCAGCCCAGTGAGTTCCGGAACCTGAGAGAAAATTCTCCCATGAGTCTTCATAAAGAAGACTCTCTAAAACACTTTATTTTGGCTGCCAGTGGAAAGGGTTAATGTCCTCTTATGAAAACTGAGGAGTCCAATGAGATTCACTGCTGTCTAGAAGCCAGCAGAGGTTGTATCTATGGGCAGGCCAAGGCTGTCATCTTCGGCCCCTAGATATCTCAAGTATACCTTTGAAATGAGCTTCCTAAGATAAGCTTCATACCACAGTCTGCAGTTATTATGTATGTTTATTTGTTTACTGTTTCTTCTCCCCAGTGTATTATAATCCACACAAGGGCAGGGTTTATAGGTATCTTATTTATTCTTACATCCTTATGTAGCACAAAGTCTGGTGTATATTAGGAACTCAATAAATATTTATTGAATAAAGGAAGGAATGGAAAAAACGGTGGTAAAATGTACCTAAAGTAACTGAATTAACCTGTTGAGAGGAATTGTTAACTATTTATAATCCTGCTTAAACTAGTTAGCTAACTTTAAGAATGCTTTGAATGTTTACGAGAATGATTGATCTTAGAACAGCTGACAGTAGACATTCTCCTTATATTGGTGGTAGACATGCTACCAATAATCTGGTAGCATCAGATGACCACCCCACATAAGAAACCTGTAGAGTAGGTTGTTTAATTCATATCTCATCAAAGAGCTCACAGAAGTTCAGAAAATATGAATTATGTGCTTATTTTCCACTTAACTAATACAAATAATGAGAAATACATTATTATCAGCACACTAGTTAAATATTAGGCCTTGCTAGAATAATCCAGGTGCTTGTGGAAGTTAGTTATAGGGCTAACTTTTGCTTGCCTTCTTTTCAAATATGGATTACTATCATTCCTGATGAGAGTATGCATGAATCCATTTCCTATGGTGGCTGATTAAGGGCTTTGTCCTTCCACCCTGCAGAGACACAGAATACAAAGGGCTGCAGCTCTCCCTGGATCAGATCTCAGTCTCCAAACCAGCCTTCTCCTTTACCAGCAGCTCCACCCCCACCATGACTGACAACAGAAAGGGAGCCAAATCCCGGCTCTCCAGCTCAAAGTCAAAATCCAGGACTTCCCCATACCCTCAGGTAAGTGCATTGCTGTTTTGCAACTTTGTTTTGGTGACATGGTTTGAACTTGAGGTTGAGAAAGTATTAAAACTGTTTGGAATGAATTATCTAGTTTTAATAACTAAAACTTCTGTAAATCTGCAAGGTTCTCTAAACTATCTACCTCCTTTTAAAATAACTGCTAGTAAAAATTTGAAAATTTGAAAATTTGTGGTTTACTGCATTAATATAAAGGTCACGAGAGTCTGGTTGTTGTCAGAACTATAACTTCTTTGTGATTTTGAGGAGATTGATCCTGAATTTCCCTCCCACCCAGTGAGTGAAATGATGTAGCCAGCAAAATAAAATACAGGAAACAAGAGCTCGATGTAGAAAAATGAATCTTGGGACGGGAACTAAAGAAGAAGAAAATTAAAAGGGGAAGGCAAAGGAACAAGGATACATGTTCCCATGCAGTTTGAACACAGACTGGCTATTTACTAGAAGGAATGAAATAAAGAGGGTCTTCCAGATGGCCGGAATGGTAGGAAAAGCAAATTCTTCTTATCTTTGCAAGGTAGAGAGAAGATGAGACCCCGAGAGGTATTCCAGAAACATTGCAAGGTACAAATAGGATTCCTGGTTCTTGGAAGAAAAAAAAATTATTTTTCTGTTCAGTTACAGACATAGAAACTAGACTATGTCAAGGTGTGTACACAGCTCTCCTGGCCTGAAGGAAGTAGGACAGGACTGAGAATTACCCATTCCCAATATCCTGTGGCCACCTCACCTCCATCCTTCTCTTTGAATAGCATCATGTCAAACCTCCTGCAGTTCACTAGAGTAGCTCGGGAAATGCTTCCTGGGCTAGTATAAAACCAAACTGGAGGCTGGGCATGGTGGCTTATGCCTGTAATCCCAGCACTTTGGGAGGTTGAGGGAGGGGATCACTTGAGGTCAGAAGTTCAAGACCAGCCTAGCCAACATGGTGAAACCCCGACTCTGCTAAAAATACAAAACTTAGCAAGGCGTAGTGGCATGTGCCTGTAGTCCCAGCTACTCAGGAGGCTGAGATTGGAGAATGGCTTGAACCTGGGTGACAAAGGTTGCAGTGAGCCGAGATCGCTCCATTGCACTCCAGGATGGGTGATGGTGAGACTCCATCTTGAAAAAACAAAAACAAAACCAAACTGGTTTCTGAGTCACTTATTCATCAAGTTGACCTTTGTCATTTATTTTAAAATATGTTTTGTAAGTAAAAATGACAATCCAGTAGGTATAGAAACTATTGTTTTCTTATTTGTCAGAGTTATGTTATTCTGTTGATATCTATAAGTGTATACTATTTGAGAAAATGTTGTTCACTGAACCAGTGGTCACTAAGAGGCTGCTATTTGCTAGATTATTTTAGTGGCTTGGTGTATGAAGATGAGCACAACATGGTCTCTGCCTCTAAGAGACTTACGTCACATGGTTTGAAGTCTTCCACAGAAGATCACGTTTCTTTACTCTGGCAAAAGAAAAGAGAGTAGATGTGTGATGCCCAGATGTTTTTCAGTGTACAACTTCCATTATAAGTACTGAGCACTTAATTTATAAAATATTACATTTTAGTCAAAGTCACTGCAGAGAAGAAGCTTTTTTTTCTTTTTTCTTTTTTGTAAGATGGAGTCTTGCTCCATTGCCCAGATTGGAGTACAGTGGTACGATCTTAGCTCACTGTAACCTCCGCCTCCTGGATTCAAGCGATTCTTCTGCCTCAGCTTCCCAAGTAGCTGGGATTACAGGCACCCGCTACCATGCCAGGCTAATTTTTGTATTTTTAGTAGAGACGGGGTTTCACCATGCTGGCCAGGCTGGTCTCAAACTCCCGATCTCAGGCAATCTACTCACCTAGGCCTCCCAAAGTGCTGGGATTACAGAGGTGAGCCACCATACTCGGCCAGGAGCTGCTTCTTTTTATGGAACATCTAATGAGAAACTTTTCTTATTGCTCTCTTGTACCTTGGGAAGAGAGTTTTATGGTTTCTTTTTACTGCTTGGAAAGATGGATTATGGCTTTGGGTAGTTCTCTCCTTTAATATGTAGATGTGTTGGACACATAGATGAAAGAAGAATTTAAATTAGGAGGTACTAAGTAGAAGGAGTTTGTCCATTGTTATATAGAAATTAAGCCACAAAAATAAAATCTCCCTATTGGACCCCCAAATCCTCACTGTCTAGTCTATGTTTTCTTTCATGCTCAGCTCTTAACAGCTAACATTTCTATTAGTTCACTCTAACAGGATACTAAATGTTTTAACTACCATTAGTTTACCCTTTCCATGGGGTAAGGGTAGGCGGAAAGGAGTTAACTGGAAAGTTATACACGTTCTATGATTTAAAGAAAAGGAACACAGATGAGTAGAAAGTAGAAAATTTTCTTATTTATTTATTTATTTATTTATTTTTGGAGACAGGGTCTCAGTCTTTTGCCCAGGCTGGAGTGCAGTGGCAAGATCCTAGCTCACTGCAGCCTCGAACTCCTAAACTCAAGCAATACTTCCCTGTAGTACCAGCTTTCTAAGTAGCTGGTACTACAGGCACACAACAATGTGGCCCATTAATTTTAAAATTTTTAAATACTTTTTGTAGACATGGGAGTCTCACTTTGTTGCCCAGGCTGGTCTTGAACTCCTGGCTTCAAGCCATCCTCCTGCCTCAGCCTCCCATAGTGCCCATTTTTCATTTTTTCTATCCAAAATTGTTCTTTCTTCTAGAAATGTTCTATGAAATGCACATGCACACACGTATGTCCACATAGGATTTATCTTAAAGTTTGTGTATTTGTTATTGTGGTTAATACTTATATAAACTAGTCCTTAGAATTTCAACCATATGTCTCACTTGAAATTGCACAGTCATAAATTAAGTTTACTTAACATTTATGTGCCTAGTTAAGGTTATTCTTTAATTGTGTTTAGATAATCATGGTACTAAATCAATCATTGACTGAGTTCCTCCTGCGTGAGTTGTTGATAACCTAGAGATCAGAATTGGAACATGCTATCCTTGCTAGTATAGACAGACAAGAAAGCAGGCATTTACAGTGAATTCTCATAGGCTGAGAGTTTCCTCTGGGGCACACTGGAAAATTATGGTGTCCAGGGCAAACTCATCACCGTTTCTGTTGGAAGAGGCAACTTAGAAGTCCTCCACCTTGGATTTTAAATTCTCAGAATTTTTAAAAATTAGCTTCTCAAAAATCTTATCTGGTCCAAATTGTTTGTATATTGTTAAGGAATAATTCACTTTTAATTTTCATGCATCATTGCTATTACATGTCTTTGACTTAGCAGATGCTAGCTGAATACCTGCATTAAAAAGATACTTCTCTGGTCATCATGATAGTTGGGAGTTAGGGGTTGGATTAAAAAGTGCTAGACTACAAAGAAGTGGTAAAAGAAATATCCTTAAGTTTTGCAGTACAGATGAAGTCATAAATTATATACTAGAATAAGTATTGTCTAGGAGATGGTATATACAAAGGACATTGCAGGTGGTATGAACAATATGGACTCTAGCCTGGCTGAGGAAGGTATTGTGGGAGACCTGGAGTCAAGGGTAGAACTCAGGCATATGGGCATAAGGGAAAGGAGAGGGGACTTCAGGAAGCCTAGGATTATGAGGAAATGCAGGAATAAATTGTTAATGTGATTGGGTCTGAGGGTGGAGTGGAGGAGGGTTGGTGTCTTTTAATGAGAACAAAGAATAAGTGATATATTTAGAAATATAGAGTGGTACCAACTATATGCTAGGCCAAAGAGTTTAGAGTTTGTTTTTTGGAGAACTAGTAAAGGTTTTGAACAGGAAATGAGAGGATTAATGTGATTGAAGCAAGGAAAACTATTTAGGGGACTAATTTTAATAGTCTGACGTGAGTCTATGAAGATCTAAACTAAAGTTCTCTCCTGAAATAAAAGGGACTGTAGAAGAAGAATGGATAAAATGTTTTATCCTTTGTTGCTTGTACCTTTTCTTGTCATAAATATATTCTGATCATTCATTATGGATTTAGTTGGAAATTATACTTTTAAAGCTTACTTTTAGTAGTTATTGACACACATATTAGATTCTCCTTTTTGTATTGATAGCTGCAAAATAAATTCCTTTTTTTGTGACTGAATGATAAAACTTTCAATTGTATTTAATTTTAAATATTTCTGTCCATTTTTTCAAAAATAAGGTGACAGTCTTTTTTGTTATTTACTTATTTACATATTTTTGGCATGCAAATTCACATTAAAATTTTCAAGAGGCAGTTTCCAGAGCAAAAGCAAAATTGGACTCATAGGGTAATGTCTTGTGCCTCTTTAGCTACTTATATAAATGGTGATTTAATGATTCTATCACTATTATTCATTAGGCTTTTTGCTCTGACTAGTATGTATCAGGCATATCTAGATTTCTAACAGATACCTAACAAATGGCAGTAATACTGCGTTTTGGAATTATGTAGGCACCCTTATACAAATATTCAAGACATGCACAAATTGTAATTTGCTACCACTGTAAGAATTAAAGAAAGAGGAGAGAAACATGCAGGGTAGCTTGCCAGTCAACAAGGACAGGTTTATTTTAGAAAATGAACCTGAGAGGGACTTCTGGCTGAGTTAGGTCAGAGCCACACTCTTTTACAGACTAAGAGTTTTTAAGGGTTCAGGGTGGGAGAGTTTATTAGAGGCTGGGACTGCTTCTGTGTCTCTTTGTTGTGCTTATCTGGGAAGGAGAGTTGTATGTCTGTTCCCATACATCTTCATGCAGCTGCAGGCATCCTCCGGAGTCGGCTTTTAGCTTCCTTATGTTAGTGAACCTGAAGGAAAAGGAATGTGCTTATTAAGGCCCACCGTTTTACTGGGGCCCATTGTATGAGGGTAAAGTTTGGCAGTTACCCAAGAGACTTCCCCACCACCTCCCTCTGTGCCCGAGCTGTCTTATCTTATTTTACTGTCTGCTCTTTCTGTCTGCTTGTAGTTAGAAGAGAAGTGATTTCCTTGAAATGCATGAGGCTAGAAAGGGAGCTGGAACTTAAAGTGGTGGTGTTTGTCCAAGATGATGGTGCTACTGCTCTGTCAACCACGACTCAGTTTGTCTCCATTAATAGATGAAACTTTAGGTCCCTTTCTGGTATGAGATACCCTTAGGAATGATGTTAGACTTGATTATATTATGACCACTTAATGAATGACTCAGTTATCTTTGTACCTCAAGGTATTACTGGGGACAGGAGAGGTCAAAATAAAATTGTTTTGAATGGTTTTGGAAAAATTGTAAGAAATATTACAGTTAATTTCCAAAGATTCTGCCCATAGCTACTGTGCTGCTGTATGGTGGCAATCTTACCATTATGACAGTTGTATTTTATTGTTATGACATTTGTTATGCTTATGAAAATAGCAATGTATTTTTCAGAGTTCTGTTGAATTAGAAATACTGAGTTTATATAATTTATTTCAAAGACTTTATCTGCTAGACATTGCTACAATATTTTCTGTCTATTTTAATAAAACTAGTTATAGCTACATTAACACCAGTTGGAGGTTATCTTGCCATGGTTTAGTCATGTCAATCATGAATAAATTGCCTCCTCATTCCAGAGTTTCCTTTTAAACTTCTCACTGGCATGTTTATAGTTACATTTATTACAGACAGTGCGTGCCATCCTGTTTTATTGTATCATCCTGCCCTCCTCTTGCCTTTTCCCTAGTCAGTAATAACCAATACACTATATAATTCAGTAATAACAGGGCATACAGAAGACTGTATGCTTCTGAAATCTGAAAGTATTTAATCACTTGCTACTGATACATTGTAACACTTGCAGATTTTATTCTACATCTGTTACCTTAAATAATCCCACAGAAATCTCTTAATTTTCATTGCCAGCAATCTGGCTTCCTTTTGGTGAAGGTAGAAACTCTTCCTTTGCAAAGGTTTTCTCTGATCTCAAAAATATGTTAGTGACTACTATGCTGAGAGACTGACTTTTTAAGTCACAGATATCAGAAGGGTCAATAATTTCTTAAGCATAGTTATCCCTTTATACATAGCACTTTGATCACTATTGGTATAGATATTCCTTCATTTCTTGTTTTATATGTAACACCCAAACATGTAATCCTGGACTACTAAAAACAAAAATTTTTAATGCATATTGCCAGAAAAATTCAGGTTATTTTCATAGAAAGTCTTATATTAGATAGGTGCATTTGTATTTCCTGTCCATGGATAAATTTGAGATTAGTCTTCTTCTCCTGTTGAAATTTTAGGAGATTATTAGAGTAGACCTTTATAATCTTTTTAGATGGTTTTCATAAATGAATCTCAGACTCACATTTTAGAAAACATTTTACTCAGTGGGGTGAAGCCTCTGTAGTTTGGTTTTTACTAACTCTTGCATTTAGTTAAGTACTATGATGTGCAGTAAAGTAATACAGGTGAACTCTTAAGAGACTAGGGTCTAGTTGGGCAGGCAAAGCTAACCTGTTAGAGAGGAATTATAAGATGTCATTGATCATGGGGCCTCAAGGCCACAATTTCTGCCCTTTTATTCTCTTGGCATATGACTGAGGCAAGGGGCAGACAGTGGTGTCCAGGGACTGTTGGCTTCTGCCCATCTATCCCTTTTCCCAAACAGGGTTTCTCCATGATTGCTTTATGAAATCACATTCTGTTCATACTATTCTCCATTAATTAACTTCTTTATACCCCCAAATTTATTTGTCATTATCCTGTTTTTCTAAACTGGGTCTCAGGAGGAACCAGCGTGCTTTTTTTCAAATAGGTTATAGTGAAGTCTGCTATAAAGGACACACAATCTTGCCGAGTGAATATGCATGGTAAAGGAGCACAGAGAAAGGGAACATTTTAGGAGACAGTGCAGAAGGGTGAAGAGATGGAAGGGAACTAACAGTAGAGATAGGCAAAAGTGGTTGTTTCCAATGCAGTTTATTTAACAGAGAACTTCTTTGGCCTTCACCTTGCTTTGGAGCACAACAGTATAAAATAGATATTTATGGTAGATAAAGTAGGTACATGGAATCAGATATAGGATTGTATACCTTTTTTGTTAGTTTACTTAAGCGGGTATATATGTTAGGTATAATATTTTATTGATGTTTACTATCATAACATCATAATACACACTGACACATGGCATTTAGAATGCATTCCTGATACTGAGAATTTAAAGATGACACATCTCATAAAAATTAAGTAAATGGATGGCTAAATTTAGTCACATTAGTTTTCTAAGTAAGGCGGCAGGAGTTATTGAATAAGAAAAGACCAATAAGAGGAAAAAATGAGAAAAAGTGGCATAAATGAGGAAGGTGAAATTAGACCTAGCAACAATGACATGGTAAAAGGAAGAAATTTTGGGGCAGTAAAGGTAAGGTTCATGAGGACAGAAGATGTTGCCCTTAGTAACCAGATTGCCTTGGCCACCTAGAAGTCCTTAGCAGATATTGAGTGAGTGCATGAGTGAATGGATGGATGATTCCCATCGAGGTGATGGGGTAGATGGAGAAAGAAGCAGGAGAGTGATGAGACATGTTAAGTCCTGAGGATACCATCCTCACCCCAGAAAGCAGATTCAATGGGCAAATTAAAATGTAAACATTGTTTAAACACATGTAATATGTAATGAGATAAAGGAATGTGGTGGTGTCAGTGTGGTATATGTGGTGGTGGTGGTATGTGTTGGGAGTTGACCTGCCCTTCCAGCAATGATCTGGAGGCAGGAGTTGGAAGCAGATAGTGAGAGAACCAATAGCCCCTAGGCTTAGAGAGCTCACATGTTAAGGGGAGTTATCAGCAGGATTGGGTTTATCCCTGTTTACAAGATTTGCAGAGGGGCTGCAAGATGACAGTTAATAAACCCCTGGTGTACTTGGGTGCCCCTTCAAGGACCAGACTCATGCTCACTCTGAATACCCTGCTGTGATTTTCTTTCTTTCTTTCTTTCTTTCTCTCTTGTTCGTTCTTTCTTTCTTTCTTTCTTTCTTTCTTTCTTTCTTTCTTTCTTTCTTTCTTTCTTTCTTTCTTTCTTTCTTTCTTTCTTTCTTTCTTTCTCTCTCTCT
>NW_012107475.1:554613-629915 GCF_000951045.1 Mandrillus leucophaeus | reverse complement strand
TCCTTCCTTCCTTCCTTCCTTCCTTCCTTCCTTCCTTCCTTCCTTCCTTCCTTCCTTTCTGACAGAGTCTCGCTCTGTCGCCCAGGCTGGAGTGCAGTGGCACTGTCTCGGCTCACTGTAACCTCCACCTCCAGGGTTCCGGCGATTCTCCTGCCTCAGCCTCTCTAGTAGCTGGAATTACAGGCACCCACCACTACGGCCGGCTAATTTTTGTATTTTTAGTAGAGACGGGTTTCCCCATGTTAGCCAGGCTGGTCTTGAACTCCTGACCTCAGGTGACTACCCACCTTGGCCTCTCAAAGTGCTGGAATAACAGGCGCAAGCCACCATACCCAGCCCAAGCTGTGATTTTCTATGCTTTCGCCCATTTGATCTTCTTCCCCTCATTGCCCGTGTCCTGGGAGGTCCCTCAGCCTGGATGATTGTAACAGCATCTTAGTTTTCTCCCTATTTTGGAGAATTTTCCTCCCCAGTCTGCCATGTCTCCCAGACCATGATCAGAGACCACTGCCCTAGCTGTTCCTCAAGGTCATTTATAATTGGGCCCTAAATAACCTTCCTCACATTCTCTCTTGTTGGTCCCCTACCTGAACTTTGTGATCTAGGCAGACCGGTCTACTCACTGTTTGATGAATGCCTTGTCTTTTTCTGCCCCCATGCTTGTGCCTATGCATTTATTTCTGCATGCATTGGCCCTATTTTTCAAAATTCTGCTTAAGGTCCAGATTGAGAACCACCTCTTTCATAAAATATTGCTGAGTTATATTTCTCCTTTGGACCCCTATTTAGAATAATCTGCCTTCTACTGCCTTCTAGATATGTCATATCTCCTCTCTTGGACTATAATCTCTTTGAAAGTAATGACACGTCTTTTTCATATCCACCTCCCTCCCCCTCCATTCCCCAGCATCCCCATATTTACTCACTAAATGGTAATAGAATTAATGAATAAATAAATAAATTTTAAAAGTATGGGGACACTTTGTTAATTGTCTGTGGAGATATTAAAAACCCCAAGAGGAAGGGAACATACTGCTACTAAGAAATTTATAACCTCTGTAAAGAGACAAAACAACCTAGGGATGGTCTGCAAATGCCACATCCTGTAATAAAAATCAAACACCTAAGTGCTGAGGAGGAATTAGATGTGGTGGAATCTAAGGGTTCTTTTGAGAGTAAAACTTTGAACAAGCACTCTCTGTCTCATACTCCAGGGACAGAGAACCATCCATTTCCAGTCCTGAGCTGGGCTTTCTAGTCTTCTTGTCCTCACTGTCATCTCCAGTACAAAATGGAAATATGTGACAGTTGATATTCACTTTGTGTGTGTGTTTTGATAATAAAATACTTGCATTGGCAGTTGAGTGACTGTGTAGGAAATGCCATTTGACCCTATATTCCATCTCAGTTACCCGTGTTTATGGGCTCAGCCCTAGTTCCAGGGCTCAGTTCTCATGATAACTAGTCTCTTTCTAGATTACATTCTTACTATTATTCTACTAGTTTATGTACACTTTTTGTTCTACATCTTTAATAGTGTTGTGCTTATGAAACATAGATTTTCTCCACAATAAAGGGAAAGTATCTCAAACTATTTTCTGTTTGTTTGGCTTGGTTTTTGATCTTATGGACACAAAAGGCCTTGTGAGGGTCATGTTCCTTCATAATGTTTCTCAACTGTTGTCCCCTCCTCACTGTCTTTGCCTGGTTCCAGGCTCTCTGGAACAGGACATCACATTTAGAGAACCTAATCTGCCTCTTTATTATTCTTTTGGTCTCTGATCATTCCTGCTGGGGTAAGATTCCTGAAATATGATTTTCATTATGCCTTACCTTGTCTGCTTAAATACCTACAGAGTCACCTCATTGGTTATAGTGTGACATCCAATCTTGACAGTCTGGCCCATTGCCTGCCTCACTCTACCCACTTCAGTCCACCTGCCAACCCCCGCCCCCTTGTCAGCACTCCACTCTAGCTAGAGTCTGTTAACTCTGTGTGAGGATAACTTGCCTCTCAAATCCTATCCACCCATCAAAGCACAGCTGCAGCTCCACCTCTCATCCCCACAGATTCCTGGATATAAGTCATAATTTATGTTCAACATGTCACTATTCCATAGTGTAGCATGGTTTGGATCTGGGGAATGGTTAGTTTCCAAAAAGAAATCAGGCAGTGGGTGGAGCAACTGTGCTAAATCAAATCGGAAGCCTCTGCTTCTGGCTTAATGGAAGTGAAACTGCAATTTGTGATTCTGCTCCCCAGCTGAAAAGAAGAGAAGAGCAGAATGGCTGAATCTACTATCAAAATGTATCTAGGGAAATTTATTTTAACAAAATCTATGGAATAAAGTATTATTAAAACTAAACAGTAAATTTAAAGAGAGCAATGCCTCATTTGACAGTTTATGGTGGCATTTGACCCTTCTAGAGTTAATGAAGTTGAATTTGAGTATCTTTAGCTAAGAAATATAGATTCCTTTAATTCTTCCTTCTTTCACAGATTTTTAGGAAACCGCCTTAGTGTATTACAGGGCATTGAATTGCTTTGTTTTTCTGTAAGGTCAAGGTTCTGATGCAGAATATACATTTTTCTCAAGCTCATGCAGAACGTTTTCCAGATAGTCATATGTTAGTCCACAAATCAAGTCTTAATAAATTCAAGAAGGTTGGCCTTATATCAAGTATAATATACACTGACTACAGTGGTATGAAACTAAAATAAGTAACAGGAGGAAAATTGAAAAAATTGCAATTTCATGGAAATTAACAAACTCCTGAACAACCAGTGGGTCAGAGAATAAATAAAAAAGGAAATAAAAAATATCTTGAGATGAATGAAAATGGGAACACAACATATAAAAATGTCTGGGTTGCAGCAAAAGCAGTTTTAATAGGAAAGTGTATAAACACTTACATTAAGAAAAAAACAAAGATCTCATATAACCCAACTTTACACCTAAAGGAACTATAAGGTAAAGAACAAACTAGACCCAAGTTTACCAGAAGGAAGGAATTAATAAAGATTGGAGCAGGAATAAATGAAATAGAGAATGGAAAACAATAGAAAAAATCAACAGAAGTAAAAGTTGGTTTTTTGAGAAGATCAACATAATTGACAAATCTTTAGCTAGACTAACCAAAAAAAATGACAGGGGACACAAATAAAAAAATTATAAATGGAAGAGGAAATATAATTGATACTACAGAAATATCAAGGATTATAAGAGACCCCTATGAACAATTAAATGCTAACAAATTGGATAACTTACTCTTCTGGATACATTTCCAGAACGTACAGCCTACCAAGACTGAATCATTAAGGCATAGAAAATCTGAACACATTAATAATGTGTAAGGAAATTAAATCAATCATCAAGTCCCTCCTAACAAAGAAAAGTCTAATATCAGATGACTTCACTGGTGAATTCTACCAAACACTTAAAGAATTAATGCCAATCTTTCTCAAATTCTTCCAAAAAATTGAAGAAGAAGGAACATTTCCAAACTCATTTTACAAAGCCAACAATGCCCTGATACTGAAGCCAAAAAGGACACCACAAGAAAAGAAAATAACATGTCAGTATCCCTGGTGAACACAGACACCCAAATTCTCAACAAATTACTAGCAAACAAAATTGAACAACATGTTGAAAGGATCATACACCATGATCAAGTGGGATTTATCCCTGGGATGCAAGGTTGGTTCCATCCACAAATCAATACATGTTATATACCACATTAAATGAATGAAAGATAAAAATCATGTGATCATCTCAATAGATGCAGAAAAAGCATTTGATAAAATTCAACATCCTTTCATGATAAAAATTCTCAACAAATTAGTATAGAATAAATATAACACAACATAATAAAGATTACATAGGGCAGGCCCACAGCTAACATTATACTCAATGGTGAAAAGCTGAAAGCTTTCCCTCTAAGACCAGAAACAAGAAAAGAGAGAAATAGAAAAAAAATTCTCAAATTCATATAGAACCAAAAAAGAACCCGAATATCCAAAGCACTATTGAGAAAGAAGAACAAAGATGAATGCATCACACTTCCAGACTTCAAACAATATTATTATACAAAGCTATAATAATCCATACAATAACAGTACCAGAATTAAAACAGACACATACCCCAGTGGAGCAGAATAGAGAGCCCAGAATTAAACCCACGTATATATGATCAACTAATATTTGACAAAGATGCCAAGAATGCAAAATGGGGAAAGGATAGTTTTTTCAATAAATTGTGCTGGGCAAACCAGATATCTACATACAAAAGAATGAAATTGAGCCCTTATCTTAGACAACTCACAAAAAGTAACTTGAATGGATTAAAAACTTAAATGTAAGGCCTGAAACTATAAAGTTTCTAGAAAAAAAAATAGGGAAAAAGGTCCTTGACATAGGTCTTGACAGTGATTTTTCAGATATGACACCAAAAGCATTGACAACAAAAGCAAAAACAAATCAATGGGAGTACATCAAACTAAAAACTTCTGCATAGCAAAAGAAATGATATAATGAAAATGCAGCCTTTGGAGTGAGAGAAAATATTTGCATATCATATATCTGGTAAAGAGTTAATATCACAAACATATAAGGAACTTGTATAACTCAATAGCAAAATAAACAAAAAAGAAAAGCAGAAAAAAGAAAGCAAAGAAGAAGGAAATATTTGATTAAAAATGAGCAAAGGACCTGAATAGACATTTTCCTGAAGAAGGCATACAAATCGTCAACACGTACATGAAAAGGTGCTAAACATCACTAATCGTCAGAGAAATGCAAATCAAAGCCTCAATGAGATATCACCTTGTACCTGTTAGAATGGCTATTATTAAAAAAGACAAGAGGTAAGTGTTGACAAAGATGTGTAGAAAAGGGAAAGCCAGGCACTGTTAGTAAATTGGTACAGCCATTATGGAAAATGGTATGAAAGGTCTTCAAAAAATTAAAAATAGAACTATGATACAATTCAGCAACCTCACTTCTTATATACCTGAAGGAAAAAATCAGTATATTGAGGAGATGTCTGCACTCCCATGTTCGTTGCAGCGTTATTCAAAATGAAGACATGGAAACAACCTAAATGTTCATTGATGAATGAGTGGATTAAAAAATATATCTATGTACAGTGAAATATTATTCAGCTACAAAAGAATGAAATTCTGCCATTTGCAGCAAAATAAATCAACCTGCTAAGTGAAATACGCCCGATAAAGAAAGGTGAATACTATATGATTTCACTTATGTATGGAATACTGTATGAATGGATTAAAAAGTATATATATATACAATGAAATATTATTCAGCCACAAAAGAAGGAAACTCTGCCATTTGCAACAAAATGGATAATCATGCTAAGTGAAATAAGCCACATAGAGAAAAATGAATACTTACATGTAGATTACACTTATATGTAGAATCTAAAAAATGTAGAATATTCTATATGTAGAATATACGTGATTTCACTTATATGTAGAATCTAAAAAAATCAAACTCATAGAAACAGAGAATGCTAGTTATCAGGGCTTGGAGGGTGGGGGAAATGGGGAGATGTTGATCAAAAGGGTATAAACTTTCAGGTATAAGATGGATGTGTTCTGGGGATCTCATGTAGAGCATGGTGACTATAGTTAATAATATTGTATTGTACACTTGAAAGTTGCTAAGAATAATGTTAAGTTTTCACACCACACACACACAAAAGGTAATGATGTGAGGTGACGAATGTGTTAACAAACTTGTTTGTGGTATTCATTTCACGATGTACAGTTACATTAAATTTATGGTGCTGTATACCATAAATGTACACAATTTTATTAGTCAATTATACTGCAGTAAGGCTTGAGGAAAGGCTCTGATATCTATTGTTTAATATAGTTTATATTATTTTAGTTTTCCTCATGTTTACTGTACTGGACTTAGAAGAAGAAAAGGTAGACTTATCCTTCCATTCACAGTTGCTCAACTTGGTGGAGGGCCGTTAAGCTTCAATTTCTTTTTACAAAATTACAAATCTGATAGACCTCCTCTTTCAGTGTGCAGAAAGTTGGTAATATGCCTGCCAATCTGTTGGCCTAGTTCTAGGACATTCCCAAGAACAGCTTGGGCAGTCCATGCTTTGTCCAAACACAGAACAAAGCAGTGGAAGACCAAACAAAGCTGCAACGAGGGGTTGGAGCAGGTGCCACCACCTGTACTCATCTAATTCAAACCCATTTAATCTGCCACTTATATGTGAAAATCAGAGAGTGAGTCAGAGCATCAGTGAAAGGATCAAAGTGATTGTGGCACATGCCTGAAACCCATCATGGAAGATGGGCTACTTTAAATTAAAATTAGTACTACTGGTTCTGGAAATCCAGGATTTTACCCAGTAGGCTAGAACTATTTCTATATTATCTATGCCAGTTGGAATATACTTAATCATTTACAGTCATGGATGCCATGACATAAAGGACTTAATTAAATACTTATTCTAATTTGTTGTTACCTGATTAAAATTTTCAGTGCAATGAAAATGCTTGTAAGTCTTTAAGACTTCACCTTTGATTTACAAAAGGGATAGATTGTAGATTTCATGGTTTGGGAACAACTCTCTCCATATGGAATCCTATAGGAGATTCCTTATAGAGTTACACTGAAGGAAACCCAGCCCTGGGTCCTGCGTGCTGATTCCCTTCCAGCTGCACATCACCCTGACAGCTAATGAGATGTCGACTATGGTTACTTTTCTGTGAGAAAAATGAGTTAACCAAATCCCAGGAACATTTTTGTAACTTTTTGGGGGGGTGGGGTGGATTAAGAGAAGGCCTATGACATTTCAAACCACATTTGAGGCATATTTTTAAAACTTCCCATGTTTCTACTTCATGAAATATATCAGAGAATTTACAGGTATAAAAGCTTTCTTGCCAGAATGTTTCTTTTGAGCTAAATATGACTAAAATGTGGATAAAAGGTAAAAAAGTCACAATAAATAATAGATTAAACTATAAATGAATCAAATTATAACATAATGGGAGAAAATCTTGTGAATAAATACTTTAAAATTGATTTTGGGAAGCTGATAATTCATACTATTCTTTAAAATGAAGGAAGAAATGGCCAAAATATTTAAAAAATATTTAAAACTTCTATTAACTGAATTTTGATTCAGTATTTACCATCTAATTATTTATAGTATAAATGGGTATATTTACTGCTCAGTTCCTCTAGCCAAATTATCTTCAACTCTGGAAAGTGACTCAAGATTGATATAATTTTTCTTTTAGAATATATTCTCCAACTTTTCTTGAAGTTTTTTTAAAGCTTAATTCTTTAGGAACTATATGTAATTGAATTAAATTTCACAAACATATCTCAGGAGGGTTCTTTTCCAATGCTAAAGATTTGTGAGACTTGTCTAGAAATCAAATTATACTTAGTTTTTATTAATATATATTAGATTAGATTTATTCTTGCTGTTTATTAATAAGGTAATAAATTAGAAATGAAATGACAGCAAACATTTCTATTATTTGTAGGAGTGCAGGAATGTGGAAAATAATTTCTACTTGATATTCTCTTTGCAGTTTTATTTAGTTGTGTTTTCTAGGTACTAACATTTTTCCAGTTAGAAATAAACTTTATTATTTGACTGCTGTTCAGTTACATTATCACAGGCACATGGTTTCCATCAACCTCTCAGATTAGCAAAATAAGTTGCAGTATTGTCATTTAAAAATACATTTGATTCTGATATTAGTTTTTCTCTTACTCCTGTGTTTATCCTTGAGAAAACTCCTGGCAATTTCCAATGTGTGTAAGTCAAAGCCATTCTTTATAGTAAACAGGACTCCTGTTTGAGGGAAGCATCCCGAGAAGTTGGGTTATTTTAATGGACATGCTGTATTACTTTAATCTAACCCTTTCATCATCTGTTCTTCCCATAACAGTGAATGAAAAAAAAGAACATATTTTATGTTTCAGGGTTACATTAGTAAAAGAAAAAAAGATAAAAGTGATTTAAAAGCATGCATATGTTCTTAGTACAATGCAGTCTGCATCTGTGATTTTTTTTTTTTTTTCTCATGGTTCAGACACAAATCAAGAGGCAAGCTGCTCATGCCTGATAGAGTGAAAGTTTTTCATGAAAAACAGGACTTTACCAGAAGAGGGTCTCTTTATATATTTTACAGCTATAAATGATAAAAACCTCAATGAGCTGCCAGAATAAAAATAGATAACTGTGACATCTATTGTTAGAACATCTGGCATTTTTCCTGGGCTGGGTGGTTGCTGCCACATCCAGATGAATGCAGAGCACCTGTCTGGAACATGCTGTTGAAGCAGGAATGAATCTTATGACCGTAATTAAAAGAAGAATATCTATGGGTGTACTTGTGGTAGAAGGCTGTTTGAGTGATTAGAGGACATACGTAAGGGTGTGTGGGGATTAAGGGATGTAGAGGATGGAGAAAGTCCCCTTTGTAAAAAGATGCTTGGGAACCTGAAATCTATTACTGCATAGAGGGTAGGACACTGTTGTCTTTATTATCTAATTACAGTATATCAAAGCATGGGACAGTGAAAAGAGTAAGGGTTCTGGAATTACATGTCCCCTCTTAAACTTCGTAATTCTGCAACTTTGGGCAAAAAAATTTTTTTGAACCTTATTTGTTATGTCTGTAAAGGGATTAATAATATTGTAAAGATGTTGTTAGCATTTAATAAAACAATGTCTATGGAATCTGCATAGTGACTAAAGCATAGCAAGTGTTTTATAATGGTAACTATTGCTGTGATGGGTATCAGTTAGCATAAGAAGATAATATAGTAAGTTGCTACTTAGTAAGTCACAGTTCTTTTCCTTTTTCCTAAATAACCTATTTACTAAAGGAAACAGTAATGTTTTCCTTCTTTGAACTCCTAAACTATTTTGTTTTCCTCTCTGTTCAGGTCTTTGCCTTTTCTAAATTGTATTAAAGTTATGTGCTGTTCATTGTTTATATCCCTCTTAATGTGAACACCTTGAAGGTGGGGCTGTATTTCTCCTATCACCTGGCATGCTGCCTTGCAAATAGCAGTCACTCAATAAATATTAGAATGAATGTTAGAATGAATTTTTGTAAATAGATCCCATTGGGTGCATATTAAGCCCCGAGGGATGGCTCAGGCCTTTAACCTGATGAACTATCAGTCTCTTCTAGAAGGAAGGATTCTGTTATAAGCTGAATTCCAGAGGAGAGCTGGGGGACTGTGGATGTCATCTGAAATCCAGTTTTGGCAGTCATTTGAGCTCTTTGCTTGCCAGCCTCAGTCCACCTTTGGTGGATGGCATTTGGTTGCATGTTTCATGAGAACAAGAGCATCCATCATCTGACTCATATTTTAATTTGCAAAATGAATGCTTGTTTTGAAAATTAAAACTTAAATATGAAATTGAGGTAAATTAAGGTGCATAGTATTCAGAATGACAAAAAATTTTCTAAGAAGAAAGAGGTTTCAGCAAAATTAAAGCTAGATTTTCACTGAACTTTCTTACTTGATTGGCATAATCTAATGAAAATAAAGGAATCATTCAGTTTCTCAGCTTCAAATATAGGAGAAAACATTGTTATCTTTTCAAAGAAAGAAGAGCAAATACTCTCTAACTCATAAAGCATGACTGTTTTACTTAAAAATAGTGTCAATACCAAGAAAGGCTAGGAGAACCATCCACAGGCTTGCATTAAACCTAACTGACCACGATTCTCCCTCCTCTCCACTCTTAAGACACGTCTTTAGGCTCTTAATCAAAGTGTAAATGATAAAAACTGTTGGTACCAAACTACTTTCCAGCTTTGAAAACTGCAGTATTTGGAAGAAAAGGCCCCAGTATTTAGATGACTGGCTAGTGGCCTGATTTCTTTCTGCAGTTGGGAATATTGATTTTTTTTAACCCTTTAACATATATATCTTATCTTTTACCTGCCTATAAGATGGTACTGAAAACATGGTTTTTCTAGACAATATAGTCTATGGCAGAAAATAATTTTTACAAGATGGTAACCACTTCTGTTTACCTAAGTGAAAGTGATTAATCAATGACCTTTACTTGACACATGCATATCTGTACCATTTGTATTTTTTAGTGCTGTTATATGTATTATTTATTTGATTCTTACTGCAATCCTATAAGGTAGTGTGTTCCTGTTCTACAAATGGGAAAACCAAGGCCCAAGAAAAGTGATCCTTTGCACAAGTCATATCAAATGGCAGTAGATCAGGATGCGCCCATGTCTGAATCCAAGGTTTATTTGTACTGAAATTCCTGGTTGATAACTTTATATTTTCATATGCAAAATATTAATAGTCAGAAATAAAAACAAAGGTATTTAAACAATTAAATTATAGCTTTATTAAAACAAGTTTCCATTTCTTCAGAAAAATGTTGTTTAAGAAAAGGCTTTGTCCGAAATGATTCTATAAAAATAAGATATAAGTTTACTATATGGGATTTTTCTGATGTTCAAATATTTATTTTAAAATGATTACATACTTTAAGAAAAGTTGCAAGAATAGTATAATTGTACACTAGGTTCACCAGTGCTTAGCATTTTGCCACATTTGCCTTATCATTTCTTTTCTCTTTCCCTTCCCTCTGCCCTCATTATTATTTATTTTTTTGAACCATTTTAGAGTAGGTTACATATATCATGCCTCTACCTAAACCTTAATACATCGACGTGTATTTCCTAAGGACAAGAATAGTCTCTTATATAACCACAGCTCAATTATCAATATCAGAGTATTTAACATTCACAAGATGATTTTTATCTAATCTTACAGGTGTAAGATGTAAGATTTCTCCAGTAATGTCCCCAATAGCATTTGTTATTTCCTCTCTAGTACAAGACTCAGTCCCGGAATCTATATTCCATTTAATTTTCATGCCCCTTTCATCTCCTTTAATCTGAATAGTTCTTTAGCCTGGACTTTTCTTTCATGTTATTGGCATTTTTGAAGAACACAGCCCAGTTGTTTTACAGAATGTTCTTCAGTTTGAGTTTGTGTGCTGCCTCTTCATGGTTAGATTCTGGTTATACATTATCCACTGGAATACTTCATCAGTGAGGTTGTGTCTTCAGAGTGTCTGTCACATCCAGAGGCACATAATGTCCATCTGCTCTGACTTGGTTGGTGATGTTAATTTTGATCACCTGGTGAAAGTATCATTTGGTTTCTTTACTGTATAACTTTTTTTTTGCCTTCTAATTAAAAAGCAATCTGTGGGGAAACCCTTTAAGACCATAAAAATAGCCTATTTCTCAACAGTTCTTCTCCGAGATTTATCATTCATGATCATCTGTGCCCAAATAAATCTTTACCGAGGTGATTGCAAAATGTTTATTTTCTAACTCAACTACTCCCTCCATATTTATCAATTGGCACTCTCCTGTAAGGAAGATTCATTTATGTTTCCCTATTTATTAGCTAGTTTGTTTATCAGTTTGGACCCATGGGTTTATTTAGTGGGTTACAATTTATTCATTACTGTCATTTACTTTTGCTTAAGTTTTTCTGTATTTGGCCAGAGGGATTTCCTTCCAGCTGGCTCCTGTGTCGTTTTGATATGTCCCTATCATTCCTATGTAAAGCTATTCAAAACTGTGGATCTCATAGGTCTGGATATGTAGCTTTTACCTACAGAATTCTGTATTTAATTTACATAATTTGTGGTTGCCTATTTTCCCCAAAGGTTATTTAAAAGTTTTTTTTTTTTTTGGGGGGGGTTTTAGGGTTTTTTTTTTTAATTTTGTTTTTAATTTCCATTTTTATGCATTGTGATCAGAGGGTGTTGTTTATATTTTTATTCCATGAAATTTGCTGAAGTTTTCTTTGTGACCTAATATTTGCTCCATTTTGATGATTGGGCATCTACATCAAGAAGGTTTCTTCTTTATTATCAGTATTTGAAGTGATATATAGCCATACAATTTAACTGATTGGTTTTCGTTTTTTTTAAGCCTTCTGTAGTCTTTATTATTTTTAAAATTCACTTTACTCTGTTACTGAGAGTGGTATGTTAGTCTTTTATTTGTCAGTGTTTCTATATCTCCTTTGTATCTCCTATAGCTTTTGCTTCATATAGATGGCATTGCAATGTTATTTGATGCATAAATATTCATAACATTTCTACCTTCATTGTGAATTCTGGCTTTTAGCAACATAAAATGTCTTTTGTTATGTTTGTTTTATTTACTGCTTTTTTTTAAGGCTAAATTCTACTTTGCTTGGTTTTACAATGCAAACTCTTGGTTTCTTATTGTCTACATTTGCTTTGTTTATGTTTGCCTTTTCCTTTATTTTTAGCCTTTTGAAACTGTGTTTCAGGTATGTCACATGATCAGTATAGAATTGGGTTTGTTCTATAAATTATCAGAAAATTCTTTTTTAAAATTGGTGATTTAAGCCAATTCACATTTATTGATGGGCTTGATATGTTCGATTCAATGCTGTCATATTATTTAATATTTACTGTATGCATTATGCTATATTTAATGTGTTTTCTTGATTTGTCTATTTTTCTGTTTTTAATCAAATTGTAATTTTGATATATTTCTAAATTAAAATGCAGGTATCACAGAAAGTGCCCATTTACTCATTATCTGGTTTCCCCAGTGGTAACATCTTGCAAAGCTGTAGTACAGTATCACAACCAGGATATTGCACTGTTACTATCATCATATAGAACAATTTCACTACCACAAGGATTCCTCATGTTGCCTTTTTACGACCACATCTACCTCTCTCCTGCTCCTGCTTTTGTCATTAGCCTCAGCAAGCACTAATCTGTTCTTCATATCTGTAATTTTGTCATTACAAGAATGTTGTAGAAATGGAATCATACAGCCTTTTGGAATTGACTTTTTTCACTCAGCATAATTCACTGGAGATTCATCCACATTGGTGCATGTATCAATAGTTCATTTTTTTAATTGTTGTTTTTGGTTATTAAAAATAAAGCTATGACAACTCAATAACAACAAAAGCAACTCAATTAAAAAATGGGAGAAGGACTTGAATAGACATTTCTCCAGAGATTTACAAATGACCAATATGGATGCAGAATGATGCTCAACATTGCTAATCATTAGAGAAATGCAAATCAAAACTGCAATGAGACACTATCTCACACACATTAGGATGGCTACCACTACTACTGCTACTACACACACACACACACAATAACAAGTGTTGGTGAGGATGTAGATAAATTGGAACCCTTTGTACTATTGATAGGAATGTAAAATGATGCAGCTTCTATGAAAAACAGCATGGCAGGTCCTCAAAGAATTCAAAATAGAATTGTCATATGATGCAGCAATCCCATTTCTGGTTATATACCCTAAAGGATTAAAAACAGAGTCTCAAAGACGTATTTGTACATCCATGTTCCTAGTAGCTTCATAGCCAAAAGGTAGAAGCAACCCAAATGTCATCAATGGGTGAATGGATAAGCAAATTGTGGTATATACAATAGAACACTCTCCAGTTTTAAAAAGGATGGAAATTTTAACACCTGTTTCAACATGGAAGAACCTTGAGAACATAATGCTAAGTGAAATAAACCAGTCACAAAGAGACAAATACTCTACAAATTTCCTTATGTGAGGTACCTAGAATAGTCAAAGTAATAGACACAGAAATTAGAATGGTGTTGTTAGGAACCGAAGGGAAGAGGGAATGGGGAGTTATTGTTTAATGGGTACAGAGTTCAGTTTTGTAAAATGAAGAGTTCTGGAAATGAATGGTGGTGATGGTTGCATGGCACCATGCATGTACTTAATGACACTGAACTGTATACTTAAAAATGGATGATGGTAAATTTTATGTTATGTGTATTTTGCCACATTGAAAAAGAAAGGAAACAATTAAAGTGGACTTGGAAGTGCAGAGAGGTAGTTGCTATAAGTATTTGTGTGCAAGTTTTATATGAATATAGTTTTTATTCCTCTGGGATAAATGTCCAGGATTACATGTGGCAATTGCACATTTAGTTTTTAAGAAGCTGCCAAACTGTTTTCTAGAGTAAGTACACCATTTTATATTCCCATCAGCATTGTATGAGTGATCCAGTTTTCCTACATCTTTGCCAGCAATTGGTGTTGTCATTTTTTATTTTAGCCAACCTGATAGGTGTATTGTGATATTTCATTGTGGTTTTAATTTGCATCTTCCTAGTCACTAATGATGTTGAACATCTTTTCATATGATTATTTGCCATCTGTATATCCTACCCAGTGAAGTGCCACTTCATATCTTTCACTGTTTTTTGTTGTTCTTGTTGAGTCTTGGGAGTTAGGTATATATTCCAGAGGCTAGTCCTTTGTTAGATATGTAGTCGGTAAATGCTTTATCCCTTCCTATAGCTTGTCTTTTCATCCTCTTAATGGGGTCTTTTTTATTTTTTTTTTGAGACGGAGTCTCGCTCTGTCACCCAGGCTGGAGTACAGTGGCCGGATCTCAGCTCACTGCAAGCTCTGCCTCCCGGGTTTACGCCATTCTCCTGCCTCAGCCTCCCGAGTAGCTGGGACTACAGGCGCCCGCCACCTCGCCCGGCTAGTTTTTTGTATTTTTAGTAGAGATGGGGTTTCACCGTGTTAGCCAGGATGGTCTCGATCTCCTGACCTCGTGATCCACCCGTCTCAGCCTCCCAAAGTGCTGGGATTACAGGCTTGAGCCACCGCGCCCGGCCGATGGGGTCTTTTTTGGAGCAAAAATTTTTAATTTTGATCTAGTTTAATTTATCTTTTTTTCTTTTATGGATTGTGTTTTCGCTTTCAAGTCTAAAAACTCCTTACCTAGTCCTAGACCTTGAAGATTTTCTTTTATGTTATTTTCTAAAAGTTTTATAATTTTATGTTTTACATTTAAGTCTGTGAACCTTTTAAGTTATTTTTTTATATAAGCTGTGACACTTAGGTTGAGATTTATTTGATTTTTGCCTATGAATATCCAATTACTCTAGCACCATTTGCTGAGAAGTTTATGTTTCCTTCACTGAATTGTCAAAAATCAGTAGAGCATATTTGAAGTTTGTCACATTTTCTGCCTCCAAGTAATGCTGATAGTATGGGTAATGTGTGACTTAATTTGTGCTTCTTAATGACTTTATAGGTTTTGAGGGCAGAATGTGTGGACAGATCCAGATTACAGTGGTTGCCATTATCCTTCAAACTCAGAAGCCTCTAGAATGCAATAATTTATTGATCAAGAGGCAGTATGTAATTCCTAATGAAATTGTGTCATAACGGGATACTTGGAGGAAAAATAGGCATTATAGTAAAATTATAATTTACACAATAACTTCCTTTTTATAATTATGACAATAAAAATTTGTAGACTTGGATTATTGTTCTCAATAATTATTTTCTTCCAATAACTGAGATGTAGGGACAAGCACAGGACTCAAACATTTCAACACTAAAAAGGATACCAAATAGTTATTATATTGTAAAGAGTAGTAGAGCTGAAAGACAAGTTAGATAAAGTCTAATCTAACCCACTACTGCATTTTTATGCAATATTCATTCATTGCACCGCACACACTACATATATTGGCCGGCTGCCTTCCTCTCTTTCTGCCTTCTCTCTTTTCTCAAATATATAATGAATACCTGAAACATTTTGGATCAAGTAATGCGGCTGTAGTGTCCTCAACAGAGTTTACACCAAGTGCAGTTCATTTTAAAGGGATGAATGTGGCTCAGAGTTTTGATGGTGCCCACTAGTGTAAATTTATAGGTCTTGAAAAAAAAGGTTTACTGTGAGGTTTTTCCTCTGTATCTCCTAAGCAGTGTGAGGTCTTGGACTAACTGAACCACCCAACTTCCGCCTGCTTGAATATCTCAGGGCAATGCATTTGGTGGTGTTGTGGTTTCCTGCCTATTGACAAGAGGCTTATCCTTCAAATTCTTCTTTGGGTACTCTTGAAATGTATACCTCCTGTATGCCCAGGTTGTCTCTTGTTGAATTTTCATTTGATTGAAGGACAGAATGTTCTTCTCTGTTGTGCCAATAGCACTTTCCCATACACACTCAGGGAAAGCTTTTCCCCCTCTTAACAGGGCTCAGAAGTCTTGACTGGAGTTCCTCAGAAATAGACCTAGTTTATACTTTTATGAAAACAAGCAGAATCTGGGCAACTCCTAGCTTGGAATAACACTGATGGTCTGAGTTTCTCTGAGGCAAGCACATGGATGGTACTCTCAAGGAACACATGTACATGTATAGCACTTGGATCCCCACTCAGTAAGGTGAGGAAGCGCCAGTCTTGCTTTGGTGAAAGTGAAGGTGGTATCTTGTGAAAAGAGAGTCTGGGTTCACTGGGAGAAGAGGATGATGGCATGTGGAAGGCATGATATAGGATCTGAGTCCCAGGATGCCTTGATGTCTTCTATCCTACAACCCTGCAGGGAGAGAAGGTGGATTTTTAAATTTTTTTTCTTGATGGAATATGGTGATAGCCCATATGTGCATGTGGAAAATAATTAAAGTAATAATTAGAAATGGCAAAGGAAAAATTTCGACCTGGAATTTGCACAGGACTCTGTTCTGAGCATGCTATATTGGCATACTTTGGAGGTTCCCCAGAGGAACCTGTGTAGTTCATCTCTCTGTCCCCAAGAGCCCTTGACTGAGATGCCTCTTTGTACTGAAATGGGAAGAGCCAGGATTCTTATTCCCACAGGGTGGGCCTACTGGTAAGGGGAAAGTTTGTTTTGTCCTGTGAAGTTCTCATCATGGGTGACAAGGGAACAGCAGTGGAGACTAGGAATTTTTCTTCTTCCCTCCACAACACCACACATGCCCACCCCTGTTTATTCTGGGGTAAGAAATAAAAGTCTAAAATGGACTTGTATTTTGGTTCCTGGGACTGTGAAACAGTTTCTCCTCCTTCCTTGCAAATCTCCCTAACATTGGATCATTTTTTCTCTCCTTTCTTCCTTAAGAGTGTTTTATCTGAAATGTAAAATCATGGTTTTAAGTGCAGGCTTTGAGACCAGATAGACTGTGTGGTGGCTGTAGCATCTTATTAAAACTTGTAGTAATGTCCTTTCTTCCTCTATTAAATGGAGCTATATTATGTTCAGGTGGTTGTGAGGATTAAATGATGAAATGTATATGGAATGATTAGCATATTGCCAGACACATAGTAAACTCTCAATAAATGGCATCCATCATTATCATAGTAGGTAATCTCTTTACAGTACCTAGAATTGTTTGGCATTAGGCAACCCAAAACTGGTAAAAATTATTATTATATTACTGATTTTAGTGGCTCACGAGGGCCTTCAAACTGAGCAAACTTCTGAGGGAGATCTACCAAGCATTTTATATTTTCTTTCAAAACCTGACCAAATAGTCTGGGAGTAGATAAGCCATTTAATTCCAACAAAGCACAACAATGCCTGTGGCTTGTTATTTTCTGGTGACCCTATGCATATTTCAAGTTGTATCTTCTAAACAAGAGGCAAATGCTAGTGAATAGGCCTAGCTCTTATGTGGGACAAGACTTCTTAAGAGTTACATTGCAATTGAATTATGTAAGCACTTATTAACTATTCTGCCATCTATCCAGCAGGGCCTTCAGAGAGTTAACAGTCAAGTATGAAGATTAAGTTTCAGGACATTGGTGCCTTAAACCTTAGGTTTTTGTTTGTTTGTTTTAATTAAGAAAAAATGTAGGCTGGGTGTTGTGGCTCATATCTGTAATCTCAGCCCTTTGAGAGGCTGAGGTGGGAGAATTGCTTGAGCTCCAGAGTTCAAGACCACTTTGGACAACAAAGTGAGACCCTGTCTCTACCAAAAATTTAAAAATTAGCTGTGCATGTTTGCACACCTGTGATCCCACCTACTCAGGAGACTGTGTTGGGAGGGTTGCTTGAGCCGAGAAGATGGAGGCTGCAGTGAGCCGTGATCACGCCACTGCACTCCAGTCTGGGGGACAGAGCCAGACCCTGTCAAAAAAAAAAAAAAAAAAAAAACGTAGAAAGCAAATAGAAATAAAATATGGAACTTACTTGGAATCTCTCTCTGGCAATACTGTCAGGGTACATGAAGAACCTGGGTTTGAATAATCTTCATTCTGTCACCTGCAAACACTGTGGCTTTGGGCAAATCACTTTCTCTCTCTGAGCCTTAGCTTCTCTATCTATAAACTGAGGATACTAATAGTGCCATTAAGGGTTTCCTATAGGAGCTACGTGGATAGTTCATATGAGGCACTTCATTCAGGGCCTAGTACTTCAGTCGATGGTTTTCATTATTATTTTTATCTCCTGTTTTCAGCAGCCAAAAGGATTTTCTTTGGAAGCATCATAATGAATTAAGTAATTCCAAGTTAGGTGTGCACACCTAACTAGTTGTGCACCAAGCCGTGATGCCAAAGCAACGGTTATTTTGACGACCTCAGGACAATTAGACCTTAAGGGTGCTTGCAGAGTAAATAAAAGCTGTTTTTTGTTTGTCTGTTTGTTTTCGCTTACTGATTGATCGATTTTTGAAATGAACTTTTCTCCCCTACTCGGTTTCAGTATTCGGGATTTCACACGGAAAGATCGGAATCTGATCATGACAGCCAGTGGGGCGGAAGTCCCTTGACCGACACGGCCTCTCCGCAGCTTCTGGACCCCGCCGACAGGCCTGGCTCCCAGCACGATGCATCGTGCGCCTACAGACAGTTCTCGGACCGCAGCTCTCTTTGCTATGGCTTTGCGCTTGACCATTCCAGGCTGGTAGAAGAGAGGCATTTCCATACCCAGGCCTGTGAAGGAGGCCGGTGTGAGGCAGGCAGGTACTTCCTGGGAACGCCGCAGGCCGGGAGGGAGCCCTGGTGGGGCTCTCGCGCAGCCTTGCCCCTGACCAAGGCCTCCCCAGAAAGCAGAGAAGCCTATGAAAACAGCATGCCTCACATCGCTTCAGTCCACAGGATCCATGGTAAGAGCAGGCGAAAGGGTTCCCGAACTCCAAGCTTTAGGCCCTGGGCAGGTTCATCATATTGTGACACTAGAGTGAATGACCAAATAGTTCTCTTCTTTGATTTACAAATCAGAACCCATGGGATTTTTTAAAAAAGTTCACTCTGTTACGAATTTTGCTAGTATTTGCCAAATACATTTAGTTTTGACAAGTGAATAAAAAGATTCCTATTTTAAACATCAGAAAGTATTGAAATTATGTAGTTTATTATTGAATATGTCTATTGAATTCGTAGTGTGTACGCATTTACATTCCTCGTGCATTATTTTCTTTTGTATCTGCATGCTTCAAATGTGGACTTGAACAGTCTGTAGGTTCATTTGGTCATAGCAGTGTTTCTGAATGAGGGCACTATTGATATGTTGGAGACGGCCAGTCTTTGTTTTATGGACAGTCACACATATCACAAATGTTTAACCTTTCTGGGCACTAAATGCCAGTAACTTCCCATTCTTTCCCCATCATTATGACAACCCACAATGATGATCCCGTGAGTAAAGGATGAAGCAATATGTAGAATGCACTGGAATTTTCACCTTGGGATAATTATACAGCTTTATAAACACATTGAAATGGGCACCATAGCTAAAGCCTTGATTGTTGCTAATGCTTCCCTTTGTTCATTTCAAAGTAAACTGGTTAAGGAGAGTTCATTCCGTCCATTCCAAGTTTGGGTCCAGACCGGTCTTTGGAATCCTTCCTATTTCATTAAAAGCCAGTGACATTAGGATTGATCTGAAGGCCCCAATACTACTACTTTTGTCTTTAGAATGAGAAATGTGCTAGGCAATATTCTTTCCATTAATAAACCTTCCTGTCAAGTACCACTCAGAAGCTGAGTAATTTTAATCTGTTTCTATTTTTGCTTTCTATTTTTCTGATTTTAGTTTGAGTATCCCTAGTTTGGTCGACTGGTAATGGAAACCCAGAGCAAAGGGCAATTACTCGCCAAAGAATAGAGTTAAGTGAAAATCCTGGCTTAACCTACAGGGTCTGGAGGAAAATATTAGAAATAAAACAAGAAGAAAAGAGAAAAGGAAAGCAATGAGTAGTGTGATCCAGGCTTTCTCTGCTGATTAAGCAATTTACAGCTTTCATATATTCCTACTTGTTTCTCTTCTCTCTTTTTATATTGACTTCAGACTGTTTTGAGAATAATTTGGTTTATGGAATATACTTTGGATGCACTACTCCTCCATATTTTATTTCTTTCCTTATTGTTAAAAAAATTTTTTTTCTTGAGACAGAGTTTCGCTCTTGTCGCCCAGGCTGGAGTGCAGTGGCACGATCTCGGCTCACTGCAACCTCTGCCTCCTGGGTTCAAGCAATTCTCCTGTCTCAACCTTTCTAGTAGCTGGGATTACAGGTGCCTGCCACCATGGCTGGCTAATTTTTGTATTTTTTAGTAGAGATGGGGGAGATGGGGTTTCACCATGTTGGCCAGGCTGGTACTGAATTCCTGACCTCAGGTAATCCACACATCTGGGCCTCCCAAAGTGTTGGGATTACAGATGTGAGCCACCATGCCTGGCCTTATTCTTTACCTTACTTCAAAAACAATCTAAGGTACCTGAGTTACTATATGATTACCTGTGAAGCTGAGATGTTTACCACCAAATTTGATAAGATGATATTTATATTTTATTTGGGCAAGATTGTATCTATACCTATAATCTTCATTTATATCCATCCATGCTTACATATATATCTATGTGAATAGATGTATATTTTTAACCTTCAAATACTCTAAAAATGAATATTAGAGCTTTATTGTAACTGTACTTAAGATATATTAGGGCTTTATTTTAACTCTACTTAAGATATATTTAGCAATATTAACATTTTAGGTTATTTGGAAGTGAGAGAATAGTTCAGCCTATATAATTATTTCCCTCAAATCCAATTGAAAACATTTTCCAAGCATCAATTTAATGTGACAGTGCTCTAGTGAATAACGTAAACCAAATTCTATGCATCCTTCTCTTATTTCCAGTCAGACAAGTCTAATAACATATATCCATAGAGAAGTATAAACACACTTTACCATTTTGCTAATTGTAATTCACAACGAACAAGGTTTATCTTCTAAGAAACTTGTTATAAACTTGGTCTGCATTTAAAATTCACTGATTTTATATGAATCCAGTACAGAGAGTTGACACTGTATCATGTGAGCCTGTGCCTGTTTCAAATATTGGTGCACATATTAAAAATGAAAGATATAAAGTTTATTTCAATAGGAAAATGAAATATATTTGTTTTTGAGGGTGAATTCTGAGATCACTTACTTTGGACTTTTTCTAATTTCTAGGGCGAGGTCATTGGGATGAAGATAGTGTGGTCAGTTCTCCAGATCCTGGGTCGGCCAGTGAATCAGGTGATCGATATCGTACTGAGCAGTATCAAAGTAGCCCACATGAACCCAGCAAAATTGAAACTCTTATAAGAGCCACCCAGCAAATGATTAAAGAAGAAGAGAACAGATTACAGCTAAGGAAAGCCCCCTCAGACCAACTGGCTTCCATTAATGGGGCAGGGAAAAAACACTCCCTCTGTTTTGCAAACTACCAACAGCCCCCAACAACAGGTGAAGTCTGCCACAGCTCTGCTCTTGCCAACACTTCACCCTGTGACCACATCCAGCAGAGAGAGGGAAAAATGTTGAGCCCCCATGAAAATGACTATGACAACAGTCCCACCACACTATCACGGATAAGTAGTCCCAATTCGGATCGCATTTCAAAATCCAGTTTGATCCTAGCTAAAGACTATCTGCATTCGGATATATCTCCTCATCAAACAGCAGGAGACCACCCTACTGTCTCTCCAAACTGCTTTGGCTCTCACCGGCAGTATTTTGATAAGCATGCTTACACATTAACTGGATATGCCCTGGAGCACTTATATGACAGCGAAACCATTAGAAACTATTCCTTGGGCTGTAATGGCTCACACTTTGATGTAACTTCCCATCTAAGGATGCAACCAGACCCAGCACAAGGACACAAGGGAACATCTGTTATAATAACCAATGGAAGCTGATGTTTTGCTGAAATATTTTGTTCTTTAAGGATCTCTGAAACGTATTTATAGTTTAATACCCCATTACCAGCATTTACTATGCCACAGATTGTTAGAGAGGGTAACTTAAGTTACTGGGTATTTGATACGTGTTCCTATAAAATCAAAGAAAACATAGCACTAGCATTCAGGGTTATACACAGAAAATGAAGCTAAATTGAATACACAAATTTCCCCTCTAATTATATGGGAACCAGAAGAGATAAATTTTGAATAGAAAAATATTCATGTAGATCAAGTGTACATATATACCACGTGAGAGGACTGATGAATGACAACATTGCATTGTGACTATCCAGTGATCCTCATACACACAAACTATTACTTACAAACTGCGGTATACATTTTACATATGGAAATATAGGCTATGTAATGTAAATACATAAAAAATGGGTAATTTTCTTGGACTCTATCACACTAAACTTCTTTTTTTTTTTTTCTTTTGAGAGGGAGTCTTGCTCTGTTGCCCAGGCTGGAGCACAGTGGCCGGATCTCAGCTCACTGCGAGCTCCGCCTCCCGGGTTTACGCCATTCTCCTGCCTCAGCCTCCCGAGTAGCTGGGACTACAGGCGCCCGCCACCTCGCCCAGCTAGTTTTTTGTATTTTTTAGTAGAGACGGGGTTTCACCGTGTTAGCCAGGATGGTCTTGATCTCCTGACCTCGTGAGCCGCCCGTCTCGGCCTCCCAAAGTGCTGGGATTACAGGCTTGAGCCACCGCGCCCGGCCTAAACTTCTTAAAGAAATTTCCATTCCCAAAATAACTGAGAAAGAGAGAGATATATCTTATAAACTGACTTCTTTGTGGTTTCAAATCAGCCAGCTCATTTGGTTCAGGCATAAATTAGAGAAATGGTTGTGGATATGGTGCAAAAATGAGTTTTCAACTGGTATCCATTATAAACAATCAGGAAGAGGTAATTTTTCACCTTGCTTTTCAGTTAGACAAGGACAAGGATTGCACTCACATGGCGCTAAGGGTTTTTCTAAGTAAAAACACTGAGATGTTGGGACGCACATCAAAAACCTGGTGTGCTCAATTGGAAGAAGTTCTATGAATATGGAAAGGCCAGAGGCAGAGTGAAATAAAATGATATCTCAAAAGACACAATTTAAAGGCTCAGCATAAGTAAATGACATATTTGGGGTTTGCTTGGAAAATCAACTAAATAAAAAAATTCAAACCAATTCGCCCAGAAAAAAGACTGATACATTCAAAAATAAAAGGAAAACCAGTGAATTGCTACATGACAGCAGTGTAAGTGTTTGAAAACGTTTCAAAGCACATATGTGCCAGTGTAACAACATGTGGAAAGCCTCAGGCGAGGGTCTAAGATAAAAGCTTAGGCTGATAGACAAGTAGTTAAAAGCTAAGAGCAGTACTCTGAAGGAATAGGCAAAATGTTTATTTTCCTTATTGTTGGTAAACAACAAACTTGGTCTTACATCTGTGTGGTGTAGTAGAAAGGCCAGCTGACTAGATCTCTGGATTCTAATTTTGGCCCTACCTATAACTTAATTTTGCGATCACAGTTGTATCATTCACCATGCCTGGGCTCTAATTTCCTGGTTTGTAAGGCAGCCCTAACGTTCCATGTTCTGTGATAGAGCAGAACTGAACTTATTACCTAATTAACTCTCTGCTATGAGTTGTCAAGACTGATCATTCTGGTTTTTCTGTACACAGAAGTTTAGATGCTTTGTGACTTAAGCAGGTGTGTGGGCTCCTTTAGGCAGGTTACAGTTAACTTTCTAGATTTAGCCAAAATGTAGTTGGTAGAAATTTATGACAAGGAAGAAAAATATCAAGATTTATTTAATGCACTATTCTTTAGTAATTAAAGCAAAATGATATAAGTGATTAGAGAAATTTCATAGATAATATTTCCTAGGAGTCTCATGCCCAAAACTCTTGCCATATTTAAGGAGGGGAATGTACTGGAAGAACTTAACTTATAATTTTGGAAACAGAACATGAAATTGAATACTCAGGGATTAGTAGTATATTTTCATCATTTAACACACAATTCTTTGACAGTCCATAGGTAGGTGACAATCTGAATGATAATATGAAAGATGAATATTGGGTTGTTTGTGTATGCAAGAAGAGGCTACATAAAATTAGATAATGTTAACATTTGTGCTGTAAATGCAAAAAAGTGCAAGTAAGTGAGAAAGTTAGTGGTTATATATATTTTCAAAAAATTCAAAGTGCACTTGACCCTTGAATAACATGGGTTTGAACTGTGCAGATTCACTTATATGTGGTTGTTTTTTTTCCCAATCAAATGCAGATCAAAAACCCAGTATTTGGAGAAATGTGAAACCCGAGTATACAGAGGGCTGATGTTTTGTATAAGCGAGCTCCACAGGGCCAACGGCAGGACTTGAGCATGTGAGAATTTAGTTATATGGGGTTGGTACTGGAACCAACTCCCTGTTTATACCAAGGGGTGACTGTACAATAGAAACTAAATTTTGAATGATACAAACAAGAGTATTTAGTAATTTTGAGAAAATTATTTATGAGAAATCCTGGAATACATCAAATGGAGTTTTGATCAGTTTGCAACATGAAGTAATGTCTTAAGAATGCTAAAGGTTTTGTAGAATTCTGTAGATTGATAAATGTTTGGAAGACAAAAATATTTGATGAATGTGGTGTATTTTGGAAAGATAATTTTCACAGATGGGTATTTCTGGTGGCTATACTTTCTACCAAATGTGCCAGGGACAGAAACTAAAAGAACTGGAAACTTAAGAACCAGGGAAAATGAACTGATATTAAAGAAAAGGCTGTCACTAAAGGAATTTCAGTGGAATTTTTATATGGAAGATAGTTAACTGGTGAAAGGAAGAAATTATGAATTTCACAGATGAGATGAGAGTAATCAGAAGGAATAATGGTCTTCAAAATGACATGACCAATATTTTTAAGGGAATACAGAATTAACTAAATTATATCTTGATTCAAAATTTTGGTAGATTGACCCAGTTTTAAGTACATAACCATTTTAAAATTTACTGAATGTCAATAATTTTATCGTAGCAGCTTTATTACATTACATAAAATATCATATTAACTCACTGTATTGTATAGCTTAAATTTTTTGCAATATGGCATGATTATCACAAAATGACCCAAGGTAAGTTAAGACATTTGATGACAATGTACCTTCTTAATATACATGTGAATGTGTTAAAATGTGTTTATAATCTACATTATTTTGTTCTGTGCAGGAACATACTTCCTCATGATGAAAATGTCATCTGTGTCTTTTAAAAATAGTATATAGAATAAATATGTTCCTGATAATTTAATCAGTTAAACTTAATGTGGCTTTAGTTTTAATTCTTGATTTCCATAACTTTGCCAAATGTTGAGACATATGAAATTTGATTGAAATAGATGGAGAAGTATGATTTTTATATCACCTTGGGGATACATAAAAATGTGCTCTATCCAATTACCGGTATAATATGTATCAGTTCATTAGGTAAAACATAACTCATGGTTTTGTAGAATTCTGCTTTCTAGTAATAATAAGTATCTTTACTGCCCATTTCACCTGCCATACCTACTTTAAAAATTTGGATGACCAAAGAAGTAAGTGAATGTTTCCCCAATCTTTCTTGGGAAAATTCTGTTTAAATTGTTATTGGGAATATACAGATATGATATGTTATTTTGGGATGCATAATATTAATGTCACAGTTACTACAGGTCAGATATTTAGGTGTGCTTCAGCTCCACAAGTCTTTTGTCATATTATGCTCGCTTAACTAAACTGTAATTGCCTGATAAAAGATAATATGACAGTGCTGAGGTGTCATTCAAAATGAGACCAGATGCAATAAATGATTGCCTTCAGCATTGATACAGAAAAACCACTTGCTCTTTCTTGGTTATATTTTATAGGGCTAGATTTTTCCATTGGGTACTATTCTTAATTCACTCTATACCATGTTGTCACATGCTGCCTCTGGGTAAAGAATCCCACTTAAAATAAACTTCAGGGGATTTCTAAAAAAAGATAATGTGCTCCAATTTTTATTTCTCCTTCTTATGGGGGATGAGGATCAATTATAATACAAGACCATTTGGAAAATATACATAGACATTTTAAAGTGAAATACAAGACTTCTGCCTTCAAGGTCTAAACCAAGTAAGTTTGATGGACGGCAGCAAAGGTAAAGAAACCTTCTGAATACACATTTGATTTGTATAGCTCTTCTTTCAAGAGTAGGATATTACTAAGATATTCAGTGCAATCTATCAGTCCTAGTAGTATTTGGAAGTGACAGAGTGAATGCTGATATTTGGAAAATTGAGCATTTGACCATTTTGGGGTTACTCACCTGGCCTAGTGGAATAGCTTACACTTTAATACAACCAAATGAAGTCTTTCTGATTTAAAATGTTTGAATGCCCAGATTTGGTTCCCTAGTTCACTCAAATCATAGATGTAGACATACATCCTGTCTTCATAATGATTTTTAAAAGAATGTAAATCCTATGGTTCTCCAAGTAAATGATTCAACTTTCATGTAAATGGCAAGTTTTTGTGAATAGGGATTTATGTCCAAGACAGAAAAATCTATTGAACCAGTTCTTACTGTGGAACTTACTGTGGATAAAACATTAGTTATCTTTCTAAATTTTAAATGAATGACAGAACAGTTATGGACACATGCAAAAGGTATCAGACATAGAAAATATTCTTGGGGGAAATTTCTGTGTGGTGCTAATTTCTTGCAAGGGTTGTATGGATAGTGCTTAACTCAAAAAGTGAGACTGTAGTCATTGCCAAATAGGGGTTTGTTCAGAGTTCCTTCTCTAGGACTGTATGCAGAAAGCATACAAACACACACACACACACACACACACACACAGACAAAAATATGATTTTTATATCATATTCATGAAAATGTGCCATATCCAAGTATAACACACACACACACACACACACACACATAAATAAATGATGGTTCACATAAGAAATCCTAATTGCTAATTTTAAACCAAACATTTACAGTTTTGTTTATTGCAACTTTGCTGCATGGGACTTTGCTTTCATAAATCTATATGGGGTTGGGGGGAATTTACCCTAATTTGCTGACCTGGGACACATGTAATCACAGTTAAATTTACACCCAATAACCCTGATGTGTTTACATTTCAAAAGAAAGGAAATTGGCCTGGAAAAAATTTTGGAAGTACTGTAATTTTTTTTTCTTTTTTTCCAAAGGGAAATATTTCAAAAAATGAAACATTATGAGTAGACACTTCAAAAAAGATAAAATATTTTACATTTGTTTTTTGAATAATGTGCTATAAAAAGGATTATATTTGTGAGAAAAGATACTGATCGCCAATATTTCAAACACCATGTTGCAATGTATAGTTTTTAGTGACATTGTAGTATAAAGCTGTAATTTGAAATTTTACTTTGGAATGTAAAGTAGAAAATATTAGCTATGTCAATGATATCTTGCAAAGTGTTCCCATTTATAATTATTTATATTGTAAATAGTTTTCTGAAGTAAATTCAAAGTTAATGTGCATAAAATGTATTTATTATGTGAGGAATTTTTTGGTTTAAAATATAGTTACCAATATGCAGTTTGAGTCTGAGTTATTCATTGAAAGAAAAATCTCTATAGGACAAAGAAGACTGTCAACCAAAGGAGTACTATAAAGAAACAGGAACCATTTTAGCTCTAGATTCTATTGGAATGGGTAGCACTAAACACACACACACACACACACACACACACACACAAATATGTACACACACACATACTGTAAGAGACCCGGGAATAGAAGCATATACATATGCACAGCAACTATTAAATAATGGGTCTGTTTTTTATTAGACGCTGGAGAATGGTTTTCCAACGTTTCATTAGGACAACTTAATGCAGGACTTCTTTGTTAAATAAAGCAGAAAATTTGAAAGTAAAGATTACGTTTTTAACGCCTACATGAAAAGAAAACCTAAAATATTGAGATTATTTAATTTGTTGTCATTTAAAAATATTCTCTGAATAATTTTTGTTTTGGAATCCAAAGTAGTTTAAAAATTCAGAATGAAGAATTAAGGTCAAACAAAAACAGACTGCCAGGTAGCAATCTATTCTATCTGGCAATCTATTTTTTTCTCTTTTAAGCATTTTCATAATGCCCAACGTGCTTTTCTTTTTCTCCTCTGAGAATTTCTCTTTTGCCCTAAAGTACTCAGAAATTGTCAACTATTGGCCAATTTAATGAACCTACACAATATCTGTCTAATTCAATGGAAATATAGTTTGTATTTTATAAAGCATTTTTATGAAGTGAGCAAAATATCAAGATATCATTGTTATTAATATTATAGCATTTATCAGATATTTTCAAATATGATTCTTTGAAATACTTGTTTTCGGGCTTTTGCTTCTGCAAATAAAATTGCTTTCACCTATTTTATTCTCCAAAAGAACTGCACTTCCAATTTAATCCACAACTTTTATTGAATACCTATTATGTGTCCCAAATGGGATAGGCACCAAGAATCTTTCTCATTGCAGGGTGTAATAAGAAAGGACATACAATGGGTCTTTGATTTTCTCTATGTGCTTTGAAAGTATAAATTCTTTAGATAATCGTAAAAATGACAAGCATTTACTGAACTATCATGTGCTACATGCTGAATCAAGCTCAGATCATCATAGAAGTCTGAATGAAGACCATCACAGAGGAAGATACCTATATGCTCCATTTGATTAATGAGGGAACTGAGACTCAAGGTCTCACTTGAGTAACTTAGTCACAGAGCTAATAAGTGGTGAGATGAAATTTGAACTCAGGACGATTTACTCTAAAACTTTACCCAACTTCATTCTGCTCTTTATATATGTAATATAATATAATATAATATTTAATAAAATAAATCAGCCTGCTCTGATCAGGGATCAGTCTGTCTCTGGTTGCCTTGGTAATCATGCAACCCATGGGTATGAGGAACTGAGGCAGCCTTCCAGGCCCACCCAGCCATCCTTTCTCAATTAACAAAATGCATGTTTCATCTATATATATACACATATATATGTATATATGCATATGTGTGTGTGCATGTATATAAAGAAAGCAGAATGAAGTTAGATAAAGTTTTCTTTTACCTAACTTCATTCTGTTTTCTTTCTATAGGCCGTTTCTTTCATATATATAGATATGCCCCTTACATACATTTTTCTTTCCTGCTGAATGAGGATTCTGGTGTTTCTTTTATATGACCATGATACCAAGAAAAGTTTAGGGCACAGTAAGCTCATGGGAAAGTTATCCTGAAAGGTTCCGCATAATATTTGACTTTTTTTTTGAGATTTTCTCCATTAACAAAATGCAAATGGCTTCATTAGTAATTATAAACTGTATACATGTTTTACCTAACATTTTCAGGACATGAACCCAAACAAAAGTTTTACTTTTTCATCATAGTCATTAAATACTTTGTTTTGTTTCATGGAAAATTTTCCTTCCTGTTTGGATAAAAAACAACCAAAACTCACTCAAGCAAGAGTCAATATGTGTCAGCAATGACTGCATTATTTAAGGGCCTGGTTTTGCTATTTCAACTACCACATTATGTATTTTCCTTATTTGAGGGGGAACTTGTTGCAAGTTATCTGACAGGAAGACTGCCCTTCTAACTGCAGATGATTCCTATAGGATATCTTTAAGCAATGATGCACGCCTGCTGGAATCAGTCTGTCTCTGGCTGCCTTGGTAATTATGTAACCCATAGGTATCAGGAACTGAGGCAGCCTCTCAGGCCCACCCAGCCATCCACCGCCACTGGCCTCTCTGCCTTATAGTGTCAGGAGGGTTGATTCTCTGTAGTACTTCTTGGCCTTTTAATAATTATACTTTATAACTTAATATGTGCTGTAGTTACTGATGGAACTAGATCCAGGTTGGGAGAAATGTGAAACAGCCCCCGCTTTGGGAATTTGTAAATAATCTCTGCTTTGTTCAGCTTCCTCCAGGCCAGGCTCCTGTGTGGGGAGTAATTCCATATGCGAATCTTACTTGAGTGTCATCTAACTAGATCTTAAAGGAAATCTTGGCAGTATCTTCCAAGTCATAAGGAAATCATTCTCAGTTTCTGATGAGGCTTTTCTGAGAACTTTGAGAGAGAGAGAGATTATATATATATCTCAAACAAAAAACCAAACCAACCAAACAAAAAACACCTGAACCTGAAAAGTCTTTTGTGGATGAAGTCTCTAGGATTCACTTGGAAATGGGTAATTGGGTCCTAACATAAGAAGAAATCATCCAGGCAGTAATTGAGGTTCATTATTCAGTGCATTTCTACATTTCTAATTTCCAATTTCAGCCGTTGTGTGAGTCACATGCCCCATTAGTTAGGCTAGACAGGGCTTGTCCATGGTAGCATGCTAAAACTATTTTTCAATTTAAAAGGTCAGAGGCCTGTTTTTAATTCACATTTGCAATTCTGTTACATAATTAAGGGTTGTCGATAGCTAAGAAAAGTTTTTTCAGGGTGGGGAGTAAAAGAGATGAGAGGGCTGGCTTTTACACTGCTTAAATACTCCTTCCAGGCTCGCGGCTTCCTTGTTTAAATACCCATGTCTGTTATCTAATTAACCTTGCTAGTTTCCCTACATAAAATTAAAATATATAAGAGATGCCTTGTTATGAATGACACAGAATGTCTTGTTTTTGAAATTTATTTTTATTTCATGACACTGCTGTTCCTTCACTTAATGGAAATAAAATGGCTTAAGAATTCTGCCACTCTTTCATGCCCTCTTTAGTTGGTTTATGGTCAGGTTTCCTTCATTACGGATATTATGTCATATTCCATTGCTCCAAATTTTTACTTTTTTCCCAGGCTCCCCTTACCCTGAAGACATCATGTCATTTTACTTCAGGAACCATCTCTAAATGATAAGGTCTTAAAAATACATATATAACCATTATGCCACTCTCATACATACCAAACTTAACAATAACTTATTGTCATCCAATATGTGGCACTTTTTGAAAGAAGGCTATGATCAGGCGTGAATTTGTTTCCTTCTGTCTCAAGGTCCTCTTGCCTCCCTTTGGACATTCTGTCTTCGATGCTTCCACAGCTCTCTTCGTCTACTCACGCTTCTCCCCCTTCTCTCATTTTTGACTCCTCTCAGCTTCTTCCCGGGATTTTTAGGTACGCCAGTGTTCTTTTAACACATGCTTACATACATGCATACACACACATGCACACGCTCCCAGATGGGCCCAGCCTTCAGGCCACAGGCCTCATAGTTACTCAGTTGTTCTTGCTCAATCCTCACAGCAGCTGTTTTCCATTCCGAGAGCATCCTAAATCCGACTCTTTGCTGAAGACGGAGTGCTCTATAGTCCTACCTTCCTGAAACGTTTCAGTATCTCTTCCCAACACTTCAAAATGTGTCTGTATCTTTGCCCTTCTTTTCTGCCTGCTTATCTCATGAAACAAGTGATTTTACTTTCCAAGAGTAACTCGACTTCCTGTGATACTGAGGCAGTTACACTGCTAATTGTTCCCTTCTTTTCTCTATTCACTGAGTCCTTTGTTTCTGCTTCTAGATATGCCTCAGTCTCTCAACTAAAAAAAAAAAAAGAAGAACAAAAATAAGGATAGTCCTTTGAATACTATCCTTCTCTTCCTATTACCAACAAAATAGTTCACTTATTAGTGTATTTAGATGACATGATACACTCCTTACTTTCCATTTCACACACACTCCCAAGCCTTAAGGTACAATTTTCCCCTTTTATCTTATGGTTCCCTCATGCACAAGTCATCATTAGCTCTTCATTGTCTTTCATATAGCATCCTGACCCCTTTTCTTGGTACTTAAGATTTCCTCCAATCTAGTTTCTACTGCCATTTTCTTTCTTTCTTTTTCTGAGACAAGGTCTCATTCTGTCACCCAGGCTAGAGTGCAGGGGTGTGATCATGGCCCACTGCAGCCTTGACCTTCTGGACTCAAGGCCTGTGCCACCACCACACCTGGCTAATTTTTCTATTTTTTTAGAGATGGGGTTTTGCCATGTTGCCCAGGCTAGTCTCGAACTGCTGAGCTCAAGCAATCTGCCCACCTCGGCCTCCCAAAGTGCTAAGATCACGGGTGTGAGTCATTGCACGTGGCTCTACTGCCATTTTCAAAATCATCTTCCACTACTCTGCTACATAATTAGTCTACACCCAACACACAGGTGTACTCATTTTCCCATATCACATCATTTGTCTCTGAGAGACTGGCAGTGTAGCCAGTGTGCACGTGCTTACATGCTAAATCAGACCTAGATTTGAATCCCAGCCCTGCTACTTACTAGTGATGCAACTTTGAACACTCTGGCTTGATTCTTTCTTTGGTAAAATGGGGATGCAGAAGATTTATATCTCAAAAAACCTTTGTGAACATTCAATGAAGCAATGCTTGTGGCACCCTCAGTATACAGCAAGTGCTCAATAGATGTTAGCTATTAGTGTTACAGGTCTCCAAGAATTTACCTCCCCTTCATTCATCATTCAGTCAGTGCTTAATTGACATTTATGAAGTGCCTCCACCTACTGACTGACATTCAGCTAGTCCCAGGCCACTACAGACAAAAATCCGTGTAGCCCCTGAGACACGAGGTTCACAGCTGGGGAAGGTGGCGACGGATAATCTCAAATGCCTTTCAGTCCTTTCCTTCTGCGCAGATGCCACCCCTCCTGTGAAGCCTGCCTGTCGTGGCCCTCTCCTTGACTGACCCCTGTGCACTGCCTCGGGATGCACTTTTTTCCTGAACTCCAAGTGTTCCCGGCCAGCTTGCCAGCTGTTTTCTTGCGCTCTCTAGTATGTTTGTGTGGGCTCTTTCATCAGCAGCAAGGCCTTCAATGCAGGGACTATTCCCTGTGCCTGCTGTTACCTTCAGCCCCAGCCCCTATAACAGCACCTGACACAGGAGAGAAACATAATGAATATGCTGGGTGAGTGACTATGTGCCTTGCAAATGGTCATGTATTTCAGATTATTTCATCTGGTCTTCAGTCAGCATTATAAAACCTCCTGTGGCTTGTGCAACCCCAGATAATCTCTGGATTGTATAAACAGGATTATAGCTTCTTCATATTTTCTTTCTTTTTGTTGTGGGGGCAGAGGGAGGTTTGCAAGTTGTTTTCAACATTCCAATTTTAAAACCTGAACAGTAATCATTCTGAGTCTCATCCATGTTAATGACTTTTACCCACAATTTGAAATCTAAAGGAGATTACATATGAGACACGTTGGCACAGTCTCTGGCTTATGGTGACTGAACACAATTGTATTCCACCTCTTCTTCCCTCTCAAATCTACATTTTCCCCTAATTTGCCCCCAAATCTCTTTCTGCATTTATGATGCATATTCCATATTTTTAAATTGTATTCCATGACACAAATCCATTTTAAAAAACACTTTTCCCAAATCTTACTCTGTTACTGAGATAACACCACAAATTCAACTTCCTCTCATTCTTCCTTCAAATTTTCCCCCAAATTTCCCTTCTCCTGTTCTATACATCTCCCACACTGCTGACAGGGTCTTCTTCCCAAATAGTTTATATCGTACATCTACTTAGAAAGCCCTTTTATGTCCCTGTAGCAGCTGAATGAAATTTAAATCTCTTAGCCTGTCACACTGGGTGCTTTACAACTGAGCCCTAAACTACCTCATTAGCCTTATCTCCATCTGTCACCTTGGGTACCCTAGGTTTTTGCTGTACCGAGTTTTTCACTCTTCCTGCAATATGCCTTGCCTTTCACTATCCCAGGCCTTGGCACACACTGTTTTCTGGTTGGAATGCTCCACAACCATTATTTATTGGGAAAATTCCTCTTCACCCTTCAAGGCACATAGTTCTCGTGTGATGTCTAGTTCTCTTTGGGAAAGTTTTATACTCCTTTCTTGGCTCCCGCAGTGCATGGCTCATATTTCTGTTAAATATTTATTGAGTGTACTATGAGTTATAAGGTTTAAAAAATTATAAAAATAAGGGACTAGTTAAAAATTGATGTAATACACAAATGTGTACAGTAATAAAGAGAATATATACAATTTTGTAACTTTTTTCATTCAACAATATATCATAGGCATCATTCTATGTGAGTTCATACAGCTCTCAATTATCTTTATAGTATTTTATTGTATGGGCTTGCTATAGTTCTACTTATGATAGAAATCTGTCTTTTTAACAGACATCTACTTCCTTCCAATTTTTATGTATTATTTTACATCATGTACATATGTACAATAAACATCTTTGCAAATATATCTTTTTGCATCTGTGACTAAATTTCAGTAGAATGGATTCCTAGAAGTAAAATTGCTGATTCAAAGAGTATCTTTAATTTTCATAAGTATTATCAAATTGCCCTTCAAAGACATTCTAAAAGTAGACACTCCCTTCAACAGGATGTGAGACCATACTCTTGCCCTTTAATAAATTTCATAGTTTGTTTCATATAAGTTTTATGTATTTCTTAACTTGATTCATGGTTATTCAATAATTTTCTGAACTATTAATATCAACATGTGGATCTTTTTCTATAACTTTTTTTTCTCATTTGGAATTGATAATGTATAGGAAAGCAATTGATTTTTGCATATTCACCTTATACAAATAATCTTTTATTGACCTCATTATTTCTGATAGTTTTTAGTTGATTCCTCTGGATTTTCTATGTAGACAATATTTTTCAATACTTAAATATTTCTTTTTTGAGTTTTAGATTAGTATATTTAAAAAAATAGTATCATGCTTGAATTTATCAACAGAATTTTGGTAGTCAAGATGACACTACTTTTTTCCCCCTTAATTTCCTAATTTGAGATATTCTTTCCTAATGTTGACATATTCTTGAATTCCTAGCCAAAACCTGCTTGGTCAAATTATTCTTTTAATATATTTCTGTATTCAGTGTGCTAATGTTTAACTTCAAGTCTTTTCTTCTATATTTTCCATTGTAATTCATTTTCTTATTTTTGTCCTTATTTGAATATGGGCCCTTTGAGGGCAGAAAGCATACATCACTCAGCATACAGCATACATCAGGGTAAGCACACATACATACATACCCACATCACATATAACACTAGGTACACATAGTAGATGCTAAAACGTTGCCTTGTGTTTGTGCTCTGCAGACCCAGATTCAACCCGCAATTCTAACTCTTCCTAAAAATGTGAGCAGGTCACTTGACATTGTGTCTGTTTCTCCATTTGTAAAACATGATATTACCTCTTCAAAGGACCAATGTAAAGATTAAATGGAAAAACATTTAAATATCTATGTTAAATGTTAAATATCTATGGCAGTGTTTAGAGCAGTGAAAGTAATTAAAGTTAACTCCCTTCTTTTTCCTTTTAAGATAGAAAAATAACCTGGATTTACCTGTCATGGCAGAACTATAGGGGCGATCCAAGAAGCTTTTGCAGGTAAGATTATGAGTGACTCTAAACTTTCACTCCCCCACTGCAAAATGAACTAGTGGATGTCAGTCTTCTTTTGATCACTGTCAACAAAAATATTTGTTGGCCAGATTATAATTACAACTTCAGAAAACCCTAATATAGTATAGATATCACTGTCAATTAGTAAGAAATTTACACTGAAATTATAGGTCATTCCTTCATATTTCCTACTTCAACCACATGTATGCAGATATGAACAGAAATACATATACATCTTTTTCATTTTTGTTTTTGGACTATCTCTTACATGTCCTGAAAGACTAGGATTGCTACTGACTTACTAAGTCACCAGTTCAGCAATAAGCTTGAGAATTTTATGATGAGAGTGGTCTAATTTGGGCTTTTTATTTTTACAAGAAGAGCAAAATAATACCTGGACTGTTTAAACCTGAAACCTTTCTCCACCAAACTTAAATATTAATGTTTTCTCATATACAGGAGAATACGTTCTATTGCCTATGCATGAAGCTGAATCAATGTCTCAGTAAAACCCTCTGGTGTCATCTCACTGAATGGTTTCAAATAGGAATACAAAGCCCAGATGAAACTAAGATGAGATAGTAGAAATTGTGACAGGGCTATTTTTGAAATGATGCTCTTAGGAAAAGCTGCTGATTGAAATCAATACCTCAAGACCCGGAATTTGAAAAGACTATTTCTGAGACCTGAGAGGGTCACTGAATAGAAGTGTCAGTTGATGGTATTCAGACCATGCAATTGCTTTCACCAAGGTGCCTCTGTGTTTACTTAAGTGACTTGTGGTAGCTGGTGGCTGAGCATACATTGAGAGAGTCTCCCTCGACTCAGGCTCAAGGGAGGAGGGGACTAGAGGGGACGTTGTCTGCGGTTTAAATGAGGAAGTCCTAGTGTGCTATATTGAAGGAAATGAATTGAACTGGATTTTCTTTTTTATTTATCCTTGGGAGAAAAAAAAAATCTGTGAAAGATGTGAAGAATATAAACGTTTTAAATATTTAAAAAATTGGTGTACCCAAACCTTATAATATTCTTCTCAAACCAAGTCCTATTTAATATATTATAATTGATCAGGAAAAATTCATTTGCACAGATTCCTGCTAATGTTTCCAATTTTCTCCAAGGCACATGGAGTCATTTTCTTTTTGTTAAGTGTGAAATTTTGTTTGCGGTGATATCCTAGGGTGTGGGGTAACACAGAAGCTATTCATGCTATTTCAAGATGCTTTATATAGAAGTTGCCAGATCACTTAATTATACTGAGTAAGATTTGAGACTATTTTGTTGGGTGGGGGGAAGTGTGGATTTTAATGAAGCTATTAGTCAGTTTTTTACAGCACTAGATTGTAAATTTTAAGTTATAGAAAAATTTGATTTATCTATTTTTGTATGTCAAAGTAAATCAATCACATTTCAGCATCCTTAGCATATATGGTATATCTTGATTATTAACTTTGTTCTCTATGTTTAGGATAGTTCATTTGAATGAAAATGAATTTCTTTGTATTCCAGGTGCTCTGAACCCAGCTCTCCACTGTCCCACTACCCATGGGACTATCCCAGATTGATATGCATGTTACAGGTGCAGATGACATCACAGACAGAGGAGTAACAATACCATCCCCCCACTCCCACCCAGACTCTGTCACATGCTGCAGATTTGGACATGCTCTTCAGAACTGTAAACTTGGCCAAATTGCATGTGAATGAAGCTTTGGACATGGAATCAAGGTTTTAAAATGTCAGAAGAACAGTTTGAAAAGTGAAGTTGTCCCATCAGCTGCCTTACTCATGTAAGACCACGTTTTAAAAGGGTAGACTCTGTTGTTGTGGCCATTGTTCTAAGAACTCTTCTAGTAGAAACGCTGTGAACATAGAGACAGGTGTGAGGTAAGGCAGGGCTGGGTGATCGGGAGCCTTGAGAGGAAAGCAATCAGAAAGAGGTCTTATAAGTTGTCCACTGTGTATGTGTGGCAACACATCTGACCTGGAATCAGAGCCCGATCCTTGAGCATTTACATTGTGAGATTACTATAGCTATGAGGATTCTGCCCACAAGACCCAAATGGAAGTTTGCCTACCAGGTCTCTATAGCTTATATACATGCCTGCCAAAAATTATGTGGATAGGCTGGAAGTCCAACTGGAAATTTTCTGCCATTTCTGCTTTTGGATATTTTGGAATCTGAAAACTCGTAAGATCATATAGCATAAATGTGACAAGTCCTTGAACTCTCTAAGTCTTAGTATCCACAACCATAAAATGGGGTAGAGTTTCTACTTTAAAGGATTGATAACGGGATTTAAAGTAATATCTTCAAAGCATGGTAGCATAGTTTAACCCAGGACATAATTAGCTCATCACTTGATAGATATTACTTATTATGATCAGTACTATCATAACTATAATTATTATTCTCACATTGTTCTTTGGCCTCAATTCTATTTCTAGGAATAATCTGAAGTCAGAATATATATGGGTATTTTTTAGTTCATGAGATTTTAAAGGATGTTGCATCTCATCAAAAGCATAAAGCATTCTTTATAAAAGGAAAAAGAAAACGTTGGAATGTATGTCATAGTTTTATTTTTATTGCAGTTCTTTAGTGGAATTCCAATATTATTAAGCATGTTTTATGTTTACAGAATTATTTAGGGTATAATCAAGAATACCATAATACTGTCTTCATAAATGGGCACTGTTTAAAAACTTGGCATAATTAGCAGGAAGATATTCATAGTGTAGGTCTGACATTATTATGACTGCAATATAAATTCCATGAGGTGAAGAAGACTCAGAGAAAGAAGGCTACAGATTTATCATAGTATGATGCATTTGCAATATGGATCATACTTATGTTTTTATTTGCCACAGACAATGTAAATTAGGAACATCTGAACAAGGATTCAAATAATTTAGCATCTGTAGCTCACTATAAAATATGCTGTTCTGATGCCCAGAAAGGAAAAAGAAATTTACTGTTTTCTAACTCTACTGATATGATTTGGCTTGGGGTCCCAGAGGTAGCGTCCTATCAGTGATGGACAGGGAGTCACTTTGAAAGAAAAATGGGAAAATGGCAGTAGATCACATTATTATTTCTTCCTCTTCTCCCTTTAGTAAAAAAAACTTTCTTCTTTGGTCCAGATTATAACAATGAATAAAATCCTTTAGAGGAGGTGAAGTTTGGGGTAATGATATCTTCAACCCATTTTCCATCTTAATGTTATTTATTATTCTCTTGCTGAAATAATAAGCTTTAGGGAATGTAATTGAACAATTGAGCATTTAAATTTATATAAATATCTGAGGTTTGGTGAGGTATTCTTAATGGCTATAAAGATTTCTTCTTGGACAACTTTGCCAGCATGTACAAAGAACTGTATTGTGCTCAGAACATAAAGTTAATCACCATGGCAGTAGACAATGGAAAGAGGGCCTGCAACAAGCCTGGAAACTTACCATACATTTTCATGCTTAATCTTCATTAGACAGATGAGGAAATTGAGGCTTGGAGATTTTTAAACGACTTACTCTAGGTCACGAGTCAGACTTTTCATTTATAATAAAGATAAAATATCACAATTTGGTTATGGGTGAATGAAGCTGTGGTCATATATCAGGGTAGTGGGCATCTGCTTTTTAAATGTATTAGGAAAACCTGGACTGCCACAGGAGCTGTGTGCCCAAAAGCAAATGGAAGCTGCCAAACCGCCATGACGAGGATATTGGCACTGGGTGTGTAGGATGGATGGCCAGAGAGTTTTCAGGTGTGTTGATGAGGAAGCCCAATGGAAGATGGCACTTTCCTCATTTCACTCTGAGTGACTGGGTGCATTTTTGAAGTGGGCTTCCACGTTTTCTCATTATACCACAATTGGGTAATTTTGAGTATAAGATACAGCTTCCCTAAGGCCTGAGAGATGGCCTCACTGTTGTCTAATCTGCAATCTGGCTGAGGCATTTCCCCTACTTTCTGATAGTTCCACCAGGGACAGAAGGGGCTTCTTGCTGCACCCATTTAGCAACAAACAACACCTGGGTAGTTTGGATCCAATTTAGCCACATAATTTGCAAGTGGCTCTAAGCAGACCTGAGGAATCCCACGACTTTCTCTTAGCTGTGTGTGTTGAGTTCAGAAAGTGGAAACACAACGACGTCCCTCTGGCCTCCCAGGCTACCATGAGAGCCGCAGCTTAATGCAGAACTGATTTCTTTCTTTGAACAATAATAGCAAAGCGAGCACTTCAAAAAGACCAATCCATCTCCTCTCCATAAAATGTTAATACCCTTCAATGTACAAAAAAGAGAACAAGCTTCTCACCCTTTGCTTGGCAAACACCAACTGAGAAAAGTAAAAAGAACCAAGGACATTTGAATATCCTCTTTTGCAATCCATCCATTATCCGTTTATCCCATATTGCAAAAAAAAGCCCATCCTCTGTGTGGCTTTCCTGTAAGCTTGAGCTTTGCTTACGCTTGGGGTTTTTTGGGGAGGGACAGGATCCTCAGTGAAGCAGCCTCCAGACCTCCCCAGGAGGCTGATGACATGAGGATCCAGCTCCTGGGTGTTGGCTGTGCTCCTTCATATCAAAGCCAATGCCTCCAAGTGGAATTAGGACCAGACGTTTGGGAGTGGAGATGCTGTTTTCAAGATGCATGTGAGCATGAACTTCTGCAGTGCTTGCAGCACTGTCATCCTGTCCTGCCCAATCCCCTTTCAAAAGGTTACACCATTGGGCTCTTTATTTCTCTTTGCTTTCACCAACTTTTTATGCTCTTCAGTGCCCGTGCTAAAAGCACGCAGTCACTTTCAGTGGGAGAGGTTTTTGATGAGGAGATGGGTAAGGAGAAATAGTGAAAAGTTTCCTTAGTTTCACACATGCTTTTACATGATGTGAGGGAATCAGGGACAAGTTCTTTTGTCTTGCTTAGTGCCTCAATGAAGGTAGCGAACTATGCTCCATTCAGAAGGAAACTTCGGGCCCTCTGGAGAATAGAAGAAAGAAATTCACATTGCATATTCTGGATAAAAAATGTTTGAAATAAAGTACTATTTTTAGGGAGAAATAACGTTGGCATGTCACCCTAATTATATCATAGAATCCTAGTGCAGGAGGAGATTTTTAGCCTCACCCTCTACTTGTATAATAACAATAATTAACAAATATCAGATGTGTACTACATGGCCAACCTTGTGCTATGCTGGGGACTTTATATGTAATATCTTCTCAGATCTTTACCTGAGCTCCTGTGAATCAAGTACTATTATTATCCAATTGTATAGACCAAACTAACTGAAGGTTTGGAATGCACAATGTAGATAATAATAGTACTTGATTCACAGGAACATATTTGCTTAAGTTCTCACTGCTAGTTAGTGCTGGGGCTGAGATTTAAACACAGGCTCTGACAGAGCTGATGATCTGAACCACCATAGAAACCAAGCAAGGCCCAGAGCCTCCTAAGCTCACGTTCTAATCTGTGCAAAACTATCGCACTAAATTGCCACTTATACTTCTGGTGTATGAGACAAATGGGAGAGTTTGTTGATGATATCAAACAATGTCAGTCATATATTTTACAAAAGAAAAAAAAATTCAAATTGAAAAGTTGCTGTTTTTTAAATGTGCCTAATATATGAGTCACTCAAACATTAAACTTTGTTTGGAAATTTATAACTAATATTATCAACACTGACAGTGTGTGTGGGTGTGGTTTGGGTGTGAGTAAGATGCAGGCTGGTGGGATGGAAGAGAAAAGCAATAAAGAATAATTTTAGGGTGTTAGCACACTGTGTAGGTTGGTGGAGGTACGGAGTAAGTATTGGGCCTACACAATAAGATTTCAATGGTCTAGACAGGCCTTCTGACTTTCAACCTGTTTGTGAAGACTGAAACTCTAACACTTCTTCCTGATAGTCTGTTACAATAGGACACCACAGCCTCATTATTTATTTGTTCCTTAGTGGGAACTAGTTCGTGGTTTTTTTCACTGGATGTTACATGTTATGGAAGTAGGCAAATGACAAATATAGTAGAAACATAGTAAGTGGAAAAAATGGGTGAGGGAAAATATTCAGAAAGGTAATATTCATGTAGATAGATCTCAGTTTGCCCAGGGCAGGCTTTACTGTAACCTTGTGTTTCCTTGAAATCTATCCATGTAACAAAATCACATTTGTACACAAATTAATACAAATTTTTTAAAAAGAGAAAGGTCTGGGTCTGTGAAATTAGACTGCTTCACAGAATCTGAGTTAGTCTTTGGGTTCTTTTTGCAACAATGGAGAAATACTTGCCCATAATCTTATCTAACTGATTTGATTGATTTAATAAATATTTTGAAACAAAGATTTTTCTATAAGGACAGTATATAAAGGAAAAAAGAAGTGGTTTTTTAAAAATAATATTTCCAAATTATGGAAAAACATGTTATTGTATTAATGACTGGGATGGGGAAAATCAGCATTCACAAGGCAATTCTGGAAAGAGGATTGTTAACACTAATTAAACTAAAAATGATACCACCTAAACATGTACATAATGATTTTAAATTTACAAGCTCCTTTCATATGGATCTTGTTGATCCTCTCAAGACTGAGCAGATGTCACCAGCTGTATTTTATAAAGAAGAAAATAAGAGAAAAATGGATGATTTGCTGAAGAGGCCACATGTAGCAAGTTTAGGACTTGAACTTGGATCTTCTAGTTCAAGTTAACGGATCATCTATGTCCTAGTGCAGGGCAAATGCTATACAAATTTTATCATGGCGAGTGAGTGGTTCAAACCTTTGTCTAGGATCCAAGAAAAAGTTCCAAGTGCATGAATAATGTTGCTTTATGCACTAGCAGGAAATTTTTTCTTTTATAATAATTTTTTTTTCAGACTTAAAAATGCATTTTCATTGTAGAAGTTTAGAAATAAAGAGGAAATTATGAAATATTCACAATTCCATCATTCAGAGATAGCAATTCTTACAATTTCTGTATATTTCCTTCTGGAATTTATGGATCTAGCTATCTACCTATCTATATATCTATTTATTTATCCATCCATCTGGATCTATGGATCTATCTATCTGGTAATCTATCTATCTATCTATCTATCTATCTATCTATCTATCTATCTATCTATCTATCTATGTATCTGTCTGTCTATCTATATCTGTCTACTGTGTATGTATATACTGTTTGGTATCCTGTTCTTTATATATTTGCTTGTGATAAAGAGGATCTCTAGATGACAGTCAATTGATGATATAAATAACTCTTTTGAAGGGAAAGTGAAATGTGTATGTAACCTGTAACCTGGAAAAAAGAGGAGAATGGATGAAAGTACTGCTGAATCAAACCAGTTCCTGCTCATATGATTAATAAGGGAAAAGCAGAGATTTTATTTTTCTGGTCAAAGATTAAGACGTGTGACACTCGGCACACAACTCTATGGCACACAGCAGAGGCTGCAAATCTGTAGTGTGCTCTGAGAAGTTTCTTTTCTCTACAGACTGAAGTGCAGCGTACTTAGCTTACCTCGTACTTTAAACAAAAATGGTTGCCTAGGGCTGACAGTTGCTCAGTGTAGGCCTCTGTCTTAGTCCATGCAGGCTACTATAGCAGATTGCCATGGACCAGGTGGCTTATGAACCACAGAGATTTATTTCTCAAAGTTCCAGAGGCTGGAAGGTCCAAGATCAAGGTGCTTGGATTGGGTGTCTGGTAAGGGACTTCTTCCTGGTTCATAGAAGACCATCTTCTTCCTCTGTCCTAGCATGGTAGAATAAGCAAGGAACTCTCTGGGTCTCTTTTATAATGGCACTAGTCCCATTCATGAGGGCTCCGCCTTTATGACCTAATCTCCAAATACCCTTACATTGGGGAATTAGGTTTCAAACGTACGAATTTCGGCGGGGAGACACAAATATCCAGTCTACAGCAGCCTTTTTAATGGCATGAAAACCTCAAATAAAAATATATTTTTTTTCAGAAGTTGGTGAAATTGTGAACAAATTAAGAATTACTGAGATTAAGAGTTTTTAAATGAAGGGTGTAGTAGTAAAGGGTTGGAGAATGTAGTAGTTTTCTATTGCTGTGTAACACATTTTCATAAATGTAACAACTTATTGCAATACTCATTTCTTATTTTTGTTGTTATTATTGAGCTCTTTCTTGCCCAAGCTGGAGTGTGGTGGCTTGATCATGCACGTTCACTGGAGCCTCAACCTCCCTGAGCTCGGGCAATCCTCCCACCTTAGCCCTGCCAGTAGCTAGGACTACAGGAGCACACCACCACATTTGGCTAATTTTTGTATTTTTTTGTAGAGACCAGGTTTTGCCATGTTGCCCAGGCTGGTCTTGAAATCCTGAGCTCGAGTGATCCGTCCACCTCGTCCTCCCAAAGTGATGGGATTGCGGGTGTAGCCACTGTGCCTGGCTGCAATGTCATTCATTAGCTCACAGGTCTCTAGTTCAGAAATCTGGGCAGGAACAACAGGGTTCTCTGCTGAAGGCCTCACAAAACTATAATTAAGGTATTGGCCAGGCTGGGCTTTTTTCTGGAAAGCTCGAGGGAAAACTCTGCTAAGGTAATTTGGGTAACAACTTCAGCTCCTTCTGGTTGTAAGACTGAGGTTCTGTTTCCTAGTGTCAGTTTTCAGCAGGGTCCTCTCTCTACCCTGAAGTCTGCCCTCACTCCTTGGCACATATTCAAACCAGCAATGGCTTATAAAATTTCCCTCATGCTTTGAATCTCTAACTTCCTCTTCTGCCACCAGCTAGAGAAAACTCTCTCCTTTTAAAAGTCTCACTTGATTGTGTCAGGCCTACCAAAATCTCCATACCTTAAGGTCAACTGACTTGGAACTTTATACCTACAAATTCCCTTCACAGCAGTATGTAGATTAGTGTTCGTTTGAATGGGCATGGAATAGAAATCTTGGGGTTAGGAAGAGCATCTTTAGAATTCTGCCTGTGTGTCACAGGGAGGTTAAAACACTGCCATTTTTATAATCTACCAAATCACGCCTTAAGTCTCCTCTGTACTTCCACACAGAAAGATTGAGAAATGTTATTGCCTTAGAAAACTTAATAGGGCCAGGCGTGGTGGCTCACGCCTGTAATCCCAACATTTTAGGAGGCCAAGGTGGGTGGATCACCTAAGGTCAGTAGTTCGAGACCAGCCTAGTCAACTGGTGAAACCTCGTCTCTACTAAAAATACAATAATTAGCCGGGTGTAGTGGTGTGCACCTGTAATCCCAGCTACCCAGGAGCTGAGGCAGGAGAATCACTTGAAGCTGGGAGGCAGAGGTTCCCAGCTAAGAACCTCTACTACTAAGAGGTTCTAAGTGAGCTAAGACCACACTACTACCCTTCAGCCTGGGTGACAAAGTGAGACTCTGTCTCAAAAAAAAAAAAAAAAAAAAAAGGAAAACCTAATAGGAAAAGTACTTTTATTATCATATTAAAGTAACTGGTCACACAAGTGGTAAGAGAGTGTTAGGCCTCAAAGCCTCCTGTCTGCTACTGAGGCCAAGCTCTTAGACTCCTGGAGTTACTCTTCGCTATTTATTATCTTTTCATGGGTTTGTTGAAAGACAAAGCTCATAGATACTGTATGGGGACTGTGGGATAAAGTTCATCTGTTTCATATGTTACATCATTTAACTCATATCTGAGTAACAATGTCTTGAGCCACCTAATAGGAACTAAGATCCTTAGGGTAATATGTACGTATTAGTCGTTTCCATGTGGCTATGAAGAACTGCCCGAGACTGGGTAATTTATAAAGGAAAGAGCTTTAGTTGACTCATGACTGGGGAAGTTCGGTTCAGCATGACTGGGGAAGCCTCAGGAAACTTACAATCATGGTGAAAGAGGAAGCAAGGCACCTTCTTCACAAGGTGGCAGGAAGGAGAGGTGACCAGCAAAGTGGGTAAGAGCCCTTTATAAAACCATCAGATCTCATGAGAACCCATTCACTATCATGAGAACAGCATGGAGGTAACCACCCCCATGATTCAATTCCCTCCAACTGGTCTCTCCCTTGACACATGGGGATTATGGGGCTTACAAATCAAGATGAGATTCCGGTGGGAACACAAAACCTAACCATATCAATGTGCTAAGCCCAAGGTCCTGCTTGGGAAGAATTTCTATGTTCAGGCATGGGGCCAGCTATTGGTTTGGAATAACAAATAGTTATTTCTCTACACATAAACGACATGAGAAGTATTTAACGCATTATGTTGGGTATCAGTTTCAGGTAGTTTGTCACCTTCTAGTTATTAAGGGCTGGTCATGGTTAAGAACTTAGACCCTGGAGCCAGGTTCCCTATATTCAAATTCCAGTGTTACCCCAAATCAGCCCCTGGCCTTTGGCAAGTTACTTCTCCCAGTCTCCATTTCCTGTCTGTAAAACGGGAACAATAATAGAACCTGCCTCAAAGGACCTAGAACAACATCTGGCACATAGCAAGGACTCAGAATATGTTGGCTGACATTTTCTTACCATGAAGTATAGAAGGCTTAATTTAGTCTTATTTTGTGTTCTTTTTTTGTCAATCTTATACAGGTAGCTTGATCTTCTTGCTGAGATATGATCGAAACAAAGTGTCTTAGACAAAAGTAAAGTAAAAATTTCTAAACAGAGCAATTTTTGCTCCTTTGTTAGAGAATAATTCCACCACCACCCTGCCCCCCGACCACCACATTGATAACTATAGTTTCTATAGAAGAAATATAATTCCTGAATTAGCTCTTACAGGATAGTACCATGGAAGAGATTGTTTGCTAGTGTATTTCCATGACCTAACAGACACAAGTTGCCTCTAGATTTGAATCACGTAATTACATTTTCCTCCTATTCTAACAGGACTACATTTTATAATACCTGTAGTGAGTTAGTATAAAGCTTATTACTCGTTACATTGGTACTCTCAATTTAATTGATTCTCAAGATCTTCTGCAAAATATGTGGAATCCCAGAATCACTTTCAAAATGAAAGCTATGAGATAGATAGAGAAATTGTGAGGAAGATCATGTTCTTGACTGGTAACACAACAGTATTTTCAGGTTACATATAATATCCCAACACCATTACTTTATTCCATTCTCAGGACTCTCAGAAAAATAACTAAGAGAAACTGAGATGAGATCTAGGAGAAATAAGTAATAAGATTATTAGAAAATATAGAATTCAGTGTGCTTTGGGGCTTGGGATTGACCTTCCTATTACAAAGGATATTCGTTTTGAGTCAAGTAAAAGGAGAATATAAAATATATACACTAGTATGGAAAGGTTTGTGGGAAGAGTATTTTACATTCTCGAAAAAGGCAATTGGTATATGATGTGCCCAAGATTTGTAAATTCATATACAATAATTAATGAAACAGCTGACAATTATTGAATATCTACTAGGTGCCAGGCTCTTTACATATACTCTCTCACTTAATGGTCATAAATGTTACATCATATACATACTATTGCTGTGATAAGTCTGTTAAGGCATTGCTTGCAGACTTGTATGTCTGCAAGGCATTGCTTCCTTTTTCCATCTTTAAATCCCAAGTAAACTCCTACCAATGCCCTTTGTGTCAAAGATGGCTAGTAAGAAGGAGAGTGTCTTGTCACAAAACCTGTACTGCTCTCCAAAATCTATTTTCTCCTCTTCTTTCTGGCATACTATAAGACTGTATTTTCTAACCCCCTTGTATCCAGATGGGACCATAATTAAGTCTTGGAGAATAAAATGTGGTGGACATGATGCAAGCTTCTTTTAGGCCTGGCTCCTAAATCCCCTGCATTTTCCTGAGCTTTCTTTCTGCAGACTTGATGCAGGAGATCCAGTGATGGACACCTAGGCCATAGAATATGAAGAAACTACAACTACCAAATAGGTGGAACCTAGCTCCCACATTGGTGAGTAAAACTATCTCCACACTCTGTCCTTTGACATGAGTGAGAAATACTTTTGTTGTGTTAAGCTAATTTAAATTTTGGAGTTTGTTATATTAGCTAACATTACTTATCCCCACCTAAACCAGTTAGTATAAGTGTTTATATATTTGCTAATACAAAAATGAGTCAAAATAATAAGAGTAGCAAGACCTATTGTCTGTTAATTTAATGCCAAGGACTGAAGCATAGAGAGGTTAACTCACTTAACCAAGGCCACCAGATAATGAGTGGTAGCACCAGGATTGAAAGCTGGGAAGAATCGCCTTGAAGTTCATGCATTTATCCATTTTGCTTTGGCATTTGTTTATAAAACATATCGTGTTATCATTAATTTTGCTTTAAAGAAGTAAATCATGGAGTGAAGTGAGCTTCAGCTAACTTTTTGCTCTAATCATTTAAAAAAATCTTGTTATAAGTAGCTACAAGTAACTATAATTTTCATAGCTGAAAACTTCAGTCCTTAGGTCACTGAATAATTATTGCAGCACTTATAGCAATGCAAATATATATGCATCGTCCTTATAGTTTTCTTTCTCAGCTGGGCCACAATACCTCCACTGAGATATGTCATATCATGTCTACCCATTTTTTTTGTTGTTTTTTTAATTTGGCAGGATTACTTTTTATTCCCATTAGTCCACATCTTCCATATTTCTCTCTGTACTCCAGCTATAAAAGGAGAACAGCCTTTAAAACGCCAAGATCCTGGTTGAGATGCTAGAGGTGGCCTGTGTTAATTTGTGTGAATAGAGGAAATGCCAGTTAAGGGATAGCCATTCTACAGACAAAAATGCAGCCCTCTATACTTTTACTCCATGGGAATATATTATTTGTATTTCTTCTTTCTTAAGCCTCTTGTCTATTTGTGTTAGGTATTTGTCTTACATATTTGTCTCCTACGTAAAGTATGCTCACTAAAATGTCACTGACTTTAAGGAATTTTAAGTATGATTATATGTGATCCTTGTAGAAAAACCATCTTTAAAGTGTAAAAATAAAAAAAGTTTTTTAAAAGCTAAATTAGAAACAAAAAAGATCTGAAAACTCTGGAACGTATATATATAGAAATGGTTCCTTGAGGACCATATGTTCCTCTTTGTAATACAAATGTGTCGAAAGAGCAAATATCTGCAAAAATCAACTACAAAGAATACCATGCAAGTTAATGCATATCAAGCCATTCAGTCATGAGAAAAATTTGGAGTAACCAGCAGTGGGTCCATCCAGATCCTCTCTCTGCAATGGTGATAAAATTCCAGATGCAGTGCCAGCCGTGTGTGTGGAGGCTCCAGGATGGAGATACCCCTGGGATGTGTGTGCATGGGGAGAGGGGCAGGACCAGTTCAGCACAGCCTGTTTGAAATGCTAATGGGTTATACTTTCTGCTGATAGAGAAGGTTGTTTTTTTTTTGCAAAGCGTTAAATCCTTCTCTCCTTTCCCTCCCTCCTCTATCTTTCCAGTAGTAATTCTAGCACATTCTATCGATTGACTCATTCTGGACTGATTTTTACATTCAAATTTGAAGAATATATGCTCTAACTCACAGGAACATAAAAAGGCATAATAAGGAAAGCAGTCCAAGTTAAAAAGGAGTAAGATGGGAAAGTACTCAAAGGGCTACTCAAGAAGAGGAAAAGAGAGAGAGGGAGGGAAATGAGGAGCTGGTTAGTGTGGGTGTTATCTGTGCAAGGCAGCAACTTGGAGTTCCTGAACACGTAATGGACCCTTGCCTAATAATATGGCAATGTCAATATTAGCTGTGGTTTTGACTTCAGTTATAATATATTAATGTATATATAGAACACATATTGCGAACAGTGAGAACTGAGTTTTCATCTGAGAGGCCATCAAAGGGAATTGTGTTAACTAGCAATTCCACACATCTTCAGCTGAATGATCAATGGTGCTAAATGATGCTGTGCCTGTACAGAATGGGATCCTCAAGGGCCTGCACACCATTAAGGAAAAAAAAAAACCAAATTTATTCCATTTAAGGCAGTGAATGTACTTTTTTGCATTCATATCTGTAATCCATATACAGCATATACGATAAAATCCATATACAGCATATATGATAAAAATGGTAATCCATATACAGCGTATATGATAACCAGAGTGCTTTATTAATAAGGACATTTTATTTCTAATAAGGCTGTGAATAATTTATATTCAACAAACTGAGTTTCTCTAACTCATATTCCTTCTTATTTTGAAGTGGAGCTTTTCAGGGTACTTAACTGTGATGTCTGGGGATGATGATGAGGCTCATTTGTTGAGGACCACAGAAGGAAAGTGTATTTTAGGGCTTCCCACTGTGCCTTCTTCTCCCTCACATTCCAGTCAGGTTCTCCCCTTAGGAAGCCCTGTGATAATCATATTCAGGTTTCTGCTCTCACTGGATGCTTCTGTTCAGCCCTACAACACTCTCCTTGAATTTGTTTCTAGCCCTAGGGTTTCCTAATCTTTGAACTTTTATTTTCCCATCCCTGCTATTAGAATTTTTGTTGCCTTTGCAGTTCCATGCACAGAACTGTATAGCTAAGAGTAGACTTGTTTCGTTGAGAGTCATTGCTTTAATTGACAGCATTTGTGGTCTTTGAGAGCAATGTGAGCCCATCCATGAGAGAGCCCACCCAGGTTACTGGGAAGTGTGTGCAGAGGTAGCAACAGTGACTTTGAAAGACACAGAGAACTTTACCAGTTTTGCTTTGGAACTTCAAGATCTTCTCTTCCTTCCAACTAAGGCTAGATGAAAACTAACATTTAAGTATCTACTAACTGCTGAATGCTAACAGGGTGATACAGTACTAGATCAAACCTCTGTACATAACAATTCTCTGCCATATGCCCCTGGTTTGGGAAATCTCTGGATCCTAGTGTGTCTATCAGAACTGGCACCAAGCTGCTATCAAGCAACTGAAACATTTTATTTTTCATGACAATTTTATATCACTTCCAGACCTTAAAACTTTTTCCATTTTACTGAAAATTCTTGGTTTATTTGTTGGCAGATCAAACGCTGTTCTTAAGTGCACATATTTTAAAATTAACTGTCCTTTAACTTCAGTGAACAAAACCTGCCTGGAAAGCTTTTCACCCCAACACAAACTCCTTTAATTCTTCGCAATTCCTATGAAATGAGGAAAAAATTTAACTCCCAGGACCTGTGGAATGAGTATCTCTCTACACATGGTGCAGAGCATGTGTGCTTAACAGTCTACTAAGGCAGTAATGCTTAGTGTTGAGAAGTTGGTGAGTTTTGTATGTTTTGAGCCTTTGTTAGTGCACTGACTTACATTTCATTTTTAAGTTTGAGTATATTTGTTTTATGAGGAAGGTAGGTGATACCTACTAATGTTGAAGCAACATTCATGTGACTATGCAGCTCCAGGCAGCCTCAGTTTCTCCCTCTCCTGGACTCTGGATTGGACAGACTTATTATTCAGTGTGTTCCAGTGTGATTTTTTTTGGTTGAAGCCCTGGCTCTGCTGTTTTCTAGCTATGTGACCCTTGAAAATTTTCTTGACCACTCTAAGCCTCAGTTGCATCATTTGTAAAGTGGAGATGAAACTAATACCTTATCATAGATAGGGTTGCTGGATTATTAATTGAGATACTACACCTAAAAAGCTTAGAATAGTGTCTCAGAACATGTTAGCAATTATTTTGAAGTGGAAACATTCACTTCAATGTGACTCACACCTGTAATCCAGGCACTTTGGGAGACCAAGGTGGGGGGATCACGAGGTCAGGAGATCAAGATCATCCTGGCTAACACGATGAAACCCTGTCTCTACTAAAAACACACATGCAAAAAAAAAAAAAGAAAGAAAGAAAAACCCAAAAACGTGGTGGCATGCACCTGTAGTCCCAGCTACTCAGGAGGCTGAGGCAGGAGAATCACTTGAACCCAGGAGGCGGAGGTTGCAGTGAGCCAAGATCGCACCACTGCACTCCAGCGTGGGTGACAGTGAGACTCCATCTCAAACCAAACAAACAAACAAACAAAGCATTTTTCTTATTAAAATTTGGTTTGTGTTATCAGACAAGAAGTGAAAAAGCTTCTCATTGCATCTCCTCTGAAGTGAGATAACAATATTCCACGTACCGCTGAAATTCTGCTTTTACTATTAATTTGCTCATCGTGCCTTTCCATTATTAGTGTTAGTAATGGCATTTGCCAATCTACCTACATGTGTAAAACTATAACCCTGTCTGTTTTCTGAAGTAATAAATTGTTAAACCACAGCTTCAGTACCTTCAGTGGATATTATCAGAGAGCCTCCTTCATTCATGGGCTATCTCTGATTCTTTGGTTAACTATGCTTCAGCTTCACAGGGTGGGCTCTTGGAGGTCATTTTGATGTGCATCTTTATTTGTGCCTTTAGGCAGCATTGTCAAGACACCTGATCTGCAATGGACCAGTCACATTTTTTCGTTCAATGATTTGGCTTTGAAACTAGACCTCTAGTTACTTCATGTGGCTGAACATGTAGACCTGGAGGCCAGAGGCTGCAATGAGTCATGGGTGAGGAGTGGAGAAAGGCCTATCTGCAGAGAGAGAGAGAGGAAGGGAGTAGACAGTAGAAAGAAGCCAAGATGCAGTTTGGAGAGATTGGAAGAGAGCTGACCTCCAGGATGCTTCCTGGTGTGCAGTCCCAGTTGCATTCTTGGCCTTCAGTTTCATGAAGAATTCTCCATGTATATAACTAATGCTCTGTTTTCATTTAAGGTAGCAGAGTAGCATCCAGATACCTTAAAGACTCCTGGTTCTCATCAGCGATGATCTCAAATGAAGTGCACAAGTCCATTGCCACCACCCACAGGCTCCTGCCACTCCTTTGTGGCCCTCTGTTATTCTATTGCTCTTCTATTTTTATGCAGTGAAACTCAATCTCCATGTGTGTTTCAAACAGTTAAATTTTGTTAACATTTGGAACACAGAACGGTTCATCTGCTTTAGTTATGTAAATTTGGAATTAGTCTAATTTTATAGTTGTGCTGAACGTTTAATAAATAATTGATTAATTCATTTATTTCTAACCAAGGTTTTGAGGGATGTCTCTAAATCTGTGAAGAATATTTGAAATGGTTTGTGCTAACTCATGTTTAGGAAAGATTATCCTTAGCAAACTAACAAAGCAACAGAAAACCAAATGCCATTATGTTCTCACTTATAAGTGGGAGCTAAATTATGAAAACACATGGACATATAGAGGGGAATGACACACATTAGGGACTATTAGAGAGTGAAAGGTGGGGGCGGGGATCAGGAAAAATAACAAATGGGCACTGGGCTTAATACCTGGGTTATGAAATAATCTGTACAGCAAACCACCATGACACAGATTACCTATGCAACAAACCTGCACATGTACCCCTGAACTTAAAAGTTTAAAAAAGAACAAAATGATGTAATGTTTCTGGTATCAATTGAGATAGAATTTCAGAGCAAAGGAAATCACTGCTTTGGTCTGGCTCAAAAACTGGTCCTTGAGGATGATCCACAGAAATTTCCCAACGTATGTTCGCTAGAACTCTTGTTTTCAAGGATGTTAATGGTGTAATGAATAAAGGCATTCCATGTTCAGACATGCTGTGCAATACTGAATTTAAAGAGAGTTAAGTTCTTTTCTTCATTAATTTTTTTTACAAGTGATTTTATATGGTGATATATATTGTGATTCTCTAATCTGTGTATAGTTTTGTAATTACTAAACTAATTGGCCATGGAACCTTTTTTCTATAGAGAACATCTTTTGAGACTAGTGTTCCTTGGCACATGTTATAGAAACCATCCCCACAGGGTTAACGGGGATTACATGCTGGGTTCTCGGCAGAAATACAGTTATAATTATGTATTAGTCAGACTGCACTTTGGCCCATTTCCTTGTAACGAAAAGTCATGTAGCACTAAATACTGACTATTTGCATTCCCACTGGTCTTGCAGATAGGATCACTGATGTTAGAATTATAAGGCTTTATGTTTAAGAATTGCTTAAGATGTTCTTCAGATCTTGAATTCCAGTGGAATGGCTGATGCCAACCAATTTATAGACCCCTATAGAGGAATCACATCAGTGTAATAATGAAGTTTTTTCATCTCTCTCTCTCTCATGACTTCACTCTACACTCTTCAACTAATTAGTAGTCCTCACACCTCGGCCTCCTGCAAACCCTTTAAAATCCTTAGAACCAGCTCCTTGGAGAGGTGGATTTGAGATTCCCTTCTATCTCCCCATTCAGTTCTTTCTCTGCTGCCATCCCCAATGTCTTGTATGTTGACTTGCTGCACACCAGGCAAACAAACCTATAACCTTTGTTGTGTATTGTTCTAAGGGAAGTATTTGGGGAAGATTGTGTTGCATAGTGTTGCTAGGCTTGACCTGCTCTTTAACTGATTACATAGCTTTTTCACTTGTAAATGATGCTAAAAGTCCTTTGAAATTATAGGTATTTATAGAAAATCAGATCAACTTTTAGGTGACATTGGCAATAATAAAACCATAATACTAATGACATTAATAGAAAACTGTTTCTCTACTGGGTGTCCTACAATTCAATTCAGTTCTGACACTATCTACCTGAGTTAGTGTCAAATGTCACAAGTTAAAGGGCTGAGCTCCGCAAGACTGACCCCCCACTTCAAATGCCAGTCACAAATGCCAGTAACTCAAGTCTGAGTTACCACTTGTGTTTTGACTGACCAGCTATAAATTGAGGTTTCTATGACCCCTGTTCTCAGATTTGATAATTTGTTAGAATGGCTCACAGAATTCAGGAAAGTATTTTATTTGTACTTTCCAGTTTACTATAAAGGAAAACTCAGGAACAGCCAAACAGGAAAGTCGCACAGGGCAATGTATGGGAGCTGGGGTGTGTATGTGCAGAGTTTCCATGATCTCTCTAGGGAGCTACCCTTCCAGTACCTCCATGTGCTTGCCAACCAGAAGCTCATCACATGTCAAGAGTTTTTACAGATCTTAATCTCTAGATCTCCTTCTTATATCCTGGATGTTGGTGGGAGGAAGTGAAAGTTCTAGTTCTAATCACTTGGTCTTCCTGGTGACCAGACCTATCCTGAGTCTACCTAGGGACACCATTCCAAGTTACTTCATTAGCATAAACTCTGACAGGATCAAAAGGGGCTCCTTATGAATAATAAAAGCCATTCTTATCACTCAGGAAATTCCAACGGTTTTAGGAACTCTGTGCCAGGAACCTAAGGATAAAGATGACATACATTTTTCTGTTATAGTACAGGCACATTTCAAGGGCACAATGATCACCCCTACTAGATTTCATGCCCCTTCAAGTGTCTTATTTATCATTGAATCCCTATTACAAGACCAGTTGATGCCAGTCAAGTTGGTTGGATTGAATTATTAATTTACTAAAGAGTTAGGGTTAAATATTTCTTATTCTTTCAAAAATTACAAGGTTGTGCATTTCTTTTTCCAACAAAGGACTTCTTTAAAGCACTTCTTTTAATACAACAAAGCTATCATTTGACTCACTCCATCATCCGTCATGTGTACCATTTAAGTTCTCAGGGATATATTGCTAACGAGTACTTTATTCTTTTATACATTTCTTTCACATTTAGTGATGTATCTGTTATACCTTTTCTAAAGGAAAGAATGATATTTTTTTTTTTGAGAAATCAAGTCTTTGTTTATGCACTAATATGAGAGTCTTAAGTAACAGACTATCAATACCACAATTCAATAAAACTGTGAGATAATGTAATGCAGAACGGTTCACTGTAAGAGTTTGTTGTTCTTATATTATTTATGGAATTGAGTCTGGCAGTATGAAAACAAGCTGAGCAAAGATTCTTTAGATTACACGAGTATTCATGCTCATAATGCATATAACATACACATTGCATTTTAATTTATGGGCTTAAGGGAACAGTGATTAAGTAGGAGAGAGAAGAGCTTTTTAAACACCTTCTGGGGAGTGATTTCTATTCTTTGCTGTCACATCTCCAATTATTCTTTCTTTCAAATACTTACTCTCTTTCTTTGAGTTTTCCTGGTACAGGTGGCTGCCATTTGTAGAGCTATCAATTTTGCTGCCCCCTTTTAAAGCAGCTATTATTTATGCTAGTTCCTGCTTATCCTTCTTTTGATTCATTTAGACAAGAACAGCTACAAAACATTTTAAACAGCTTGAAAAAAAAGGTTAACTTTAAGGATCACATGTTATCATGCATAGCCTCCAAATAAAAAGTTTAAGCCTGCTCCAGCACAACTCTCAAGGATTGTGACTTCAACATGCTTTTAATTTGAGCTACTCTTTTAGATGCCAGAAATGTGAGGATCAGCACCATCCCACCAGTGCAATGGCCGGCAAGGCTGTCTTGCCCGGTGGCTGAAAACATAAACTCGGTTAGAGAAAGGATTTCTTTTCTTTTTAATCTTTGAAAGTGTGGAACTTGTGTCATGCAGGATGGCTATTTTCCTTCTGTTAATTGTTGTTGTGTATTGTACTCTTCCAAATCATTGGTTTAAAGTTTGTATGTTAGAACTAATGGCAGGTTTTGTAGTCTGTTAAACCATAAATTACCACTCCTTGTCTTGGTTCTGAAAGAGATTACTTAGCCATTCACAATTTTCCATGGGATGTTCTCCAGATGTGTGCCATCTGAAGTCTTCTGACTTCTTTCTCCAGTGGACTAAGCTGCCTCTTCTTGAGGAAACAAAGAACTGGAAAATATATACATCAATGTTAAAACATGCAGGCCGTCAGACAATGTTAAGATGCCTTCACACTTTCACTGAGTCCATTTGCGTTTCCTAACAATGCCCCTACTGTGGTGAGCAAGTGCCTGTGCTGTACTTACTCTCCTTTATGTATAATTTTATGCTAATCCTTGAATTGTTCAAGAAGCTTTTAACAGTCAGCTGTCTTTCTCTGTCTTTTGAGGTATCAAATAATGTTACAACTTGAAAATCCCATAGATGCAGGCAATTGTGTCTTTAAATAATTCTGGCTCGTTGGGTTTTCTAACATGTTATGTGTTAAGGATGTAGTTTTTTCCAGTCCATCCTGAAATACTGCGGGGATTCTCAATTTCAAAGTAGCCCAAAGGAGATGGCCATTAAGACAACGTGGCTGCTAATCCAATTTCCCATAATCTCAAACTCTATGCAAAAGCAAATGTTGAACCTGTAGCTGAACTCAGTCTTTTGAATACCAAACCAAGACCCATAATGTATTATCTTAACTATTTTGGGGGAAAGCTGATTGTTTGCAAAATATCTTTGGGTTGCCATTAGTTTGGGTTTAATCCTTTAGAAATATTCAGTGCTCAGGCCTATTCAAGCTCTCAGAGAACTGGCTCATCGCAGCAGCTCAGCTTGGCCTGTGAGATTGCTTGTGTACTTAGACTCCACTTATTTTGTTCAGGTTCACGATCAGGCGAGACAGCGCTGTCAATTCAAAAAGACATTCTTTTTTCAAACTATTGATCTCCATTGCTCTTGCAAATCCTTTAGTATTGGCTCTCAGGATTACTATAATGCTATAATCATTCTGTTAAGGATTCAGATTTGTGGTGGGCTAAAAGATGGGAACATCAAAAGGATTGAAATGCCCTTGAAGCAATCAATTTTTGTTCATCAAATACAAATGCTGAGAGGCTGCTTTTGGCTAATAATTTATAACTGAATTAATGACACATGGCTTCCTTCAGTCTTTTCTTCTAGGATCCTTTCTCTCCTCTTAAATGTTCTGATTTTATTTTCTGCAAAGTGAATTTGAATTACATAGTGTTCTAAACAAGAAGAATGCTTTGGGAAGTAAAGCTTATTTCACTTGCTTTCAAACTGTTAAGGCAGTAGAAATCTTTTCTTTCTTTGGGCTTTAAGGGAAGGTAAAGTCTAACAGCATATCTGTTCTATTTTCCCTAGTAACAAAAAATGCACTTGTGATTTCTCTGTGAGTAACATTCTAACAGAAGCTTCCACCAGCAAAAAAGGTTTCTGTTAAAATCACGAATGCTGTCATGTGACTCAATTACTTTTGCACAAAACAATTCCAACAGACAAAAGTTTATTTATAATACATAACAAAATGATGTTATAACCAGGGCAGGATTTTCTTTAGTATTAATAAATATAACTTACACATCTATGTTAAGGTAGTGATTAAATGACTGAACATTTAAAATGCTGTAACAGCTTTTAAGTTACTTTGATTTGCTCTCTTCTCTCACCCTCTTCTAAGTGAGAATGCAAATGTTTATATTTTGGGCTGTGAGGCAAACTTCCAATGGGAGCACTGAATGTCTGCACACTTTCATGTGCCCAGCCAGCTTCAGAATTAACCAAGACACCTAAGAGGAAGGCTCTAAATGGGATGTGAGTGTGAAGAGCAGAATGCAGAAGAGCATATAGAAGCCCCCCAAACCTTATGGATCTGGTCTCTTATATGTGGAAATTTTTATTATTTAGTAGAAAACTGAGTTAAAAATTTTCTTAAAATCTCAGTACATTAAAATTTAAAATTAATAGTATGCACAAAATTGTGGAGGAGTAAATTAGTGGAGAAAAAATGGTTTTTGAATATTTTAGAAGTATTTATTTACGTGTACAAATTGAGTTCCTAATTATATATTAATCTGTCTTATTTTTTATTACTTTGTCAAGTTAATTTTGCTATATCAGTTTGAGTTGTAATCATATTTCGCAATGATAAAACTGGAAATGGGGGGAATGAAGAGAGTTGATTAATAGGTATAAATGTACAATTAGATGGAAGAAATAAAGTCTAGAGTTTGAGAGATCAGTTGAATGACTACACACAATATATTGTATATTTTAAAATAGGTAGAAGAGAATAATTTGAATGTTTCTAGCATAAAGAAAAGACAAATATTTACAGTGATAGATATCCCAGTTATACTGATTTGATTTTTACAAATTACATGAATGTATAAATTGTCACACATATCACCAAAATATGTACATCTATTATGCATCAATTAAAAAATAAAATTATTTTAAAATTAAGACAATTCTAAAAATAGTCTTTAATGAAGAATTCCTAACTTACATCTTTTGCCCCATTTCATCTTAATTTTGGTTCAAATGAGTGAAAAAAAATACTTACTGAATGCCTCTTATACCATTGTTAAGTTTCCAGTGCCCAGTGCTGAGCCTGGCATATGGTAGACATTCAGAAATTATTTGTTCAAAGAATGAAAGCCGTTCTTTGTGTAGATCTTGGATATGAATCAAAACATTGCAAGACTTTGAGTCAATGTATTATTTTGGATTTCCTGGTCACACAGATTCAAGAATAGAACTATCTTTAAATGTTTTGAAAGTGTTGGTGTGTCTCAGTTTTCTTATAAGAGTGGATGAAAATTCATAAAGACACATCTATGTCATCTTTGCCTTTGGGCAAGAAGGAAGTGAAAGCTGAAGAGTGCTCTTGAGAACTGCATGAGAAGAGAAACTTTAAGTCCTGCTTTTTGAACTTTAATAAAAATCACTTTACTTGAGGATAGTATTTTTAACTTTTCAAAGTTTGTGAGTGATGTGCCCATTCCTGTTGCTGCCAATTTCATATCCTTCTAAGGACTGGTCTCAAGTCCCAGTTTCAAAATTTTGCATTGTCGGAGTCAACACCCACTTCCAGGTATGTTTAATTTATTACTGATATTCATATTTGTGTTTTCTCCAGGTCATTTTTACAAAGCTTTCTATGAAGCTTATTTTTTAAATTTCCCATAGCTTTTCACACCATTGAGAGAAAGTCATGTTTTTAGTTTCTTTGCTTGCCCTGAGTTTCTCAGTGTTATCTGCCTTAATCTTTGTAAACTCAGATCTATCTAGGGCCATGGCAGAATGGTGGTTATCCCTCATGTCATGTGGTATTTATCTAGCTGCAGCAGTAATACTGTTGGTATTTGGAAATAAATACCAGGCAACTTGTTTTAAATACCTGGCACTTTTATGCAGGTGTTAAGGGTAAGAGAGAGCTTCCTATCTTGGAATAACTGAGTTATCATCTTTAAACAGAGACTGTGTGTACTACTAATGACACTTTGGACCTTAGTACATGCAGGTGTATGTGACACAGAGGGAGAGTTTTGTGTGAGGTGTGTGTGTGTGTGAGAGAGAGAGAGAGAGAGACAGAGAGATTGACTCTGCCTGCTGTCCTGGGGTCACTACTAAGTGGCAACAACATATATAGATTAATTATCTGTTGGAAATTGGCACAATAAGAAGTGATGTTTTTCTTCCTTTAAAGCAAGAATCATTGCTTCCTGATTCATTTTTTACTCATTCCAAATACACATACAACTCACTAGAAGAAAAACATACACGAGGGATGTGTATTTTTTTTTTTTTTAAGCTACAAGATGCCTATTTCTTATTTACTTATATTTATTTATTCCCCTGCGGGGGCAGCAAACTGCTAAAGGTGACTTTAACCTGAAACATGATTTCACAAAATGGAGTTAACTCTCTCATCCTAACACAGTTTCAGAGGGTGGATAGTGTTGGAAAAGTAACATTCACTCTGTAAGCCAGTGGATATTAAGCCTCACTTTCCAGGTCTATGTGACCTTAGTTTTTGGGCCCAGACCCTTGCATGCTACAAGTACCATCTAGACTCGGTACGTTTAGCAGCATTTAGTAGTATAATTATAAATAATAAATAAAACGTGATGCATTTTAAATGAAAGTCCAATGTGACCTAAATGGAACTGAACAATCTGTAAAATTGCATAGACGTCGTGTGCTTGGTTCATTTATGGCAAACATTGTGATACTCTGTCCCTTGCACATATATTTTATTTAATTAGGGTGGGAAAGAGGGAAAACTGAAAGTACTTTTTCTTTTCTAGTCTGAAGATTTTTCAACCCTTTGGTAATTGAAAACATAATTTTGTTCAGGAAAATAAAATGATTTCCTCCTAATACTAAAATATTCGATCTTTGCTATTTTTTCTTTGTCTTTCTCATTTAGAAGGAAAAAAGATTTGATTTTGTTGATTAATCCAGAGAATGTTTAATGACATTTCACTTCATAAAATCAGTGTGTTGGCTTTTTCAAGTTTCAAGGAACAACAAATTCTGGGACTTCAGATGGTGGGGGGTTTCTAAGGATTCACGAGAAAGTAAGGAAGCCGAGAAGCTGCCTCCGGTTTGGAGAGTCAGGTGTCAGCGAAGACTGGAACATCTTCCAGGATAACGTGGCAGCTCTACTAGTTGCACATTTCTGTGGCTCAGCCTTTCCCTTTTCTTTTTCTATCTGCTCTCTCTTCATTTTTAACCAGTGAGTCCTCTCACTGTATGTCTCATAGGATCGTCATCAGTTGATGAGGTGTCGCCTAGTGTGGTACACAGCTGAGGGTATTTATTCCTCCTGCCAAAGTATTTGATGGGTTCTGGGGCTCCAAATCTAACCAGGGCTAGCTAAGTTAGCAGGGTCACAGGAACAAAGCAAGCATGGCAGCCTCTACCATGGGAGAGCAGATGTGAAAGTGCATCGTAAATTACAAATCTCTTTAAGTATTGTGAAATACATACCTACTTGTTATTGATTATATAACATATAATAGCTAATATAGTAATCACAAATAGATATGAATATATTATTAATTAATATGTGTTAATAAAGATGTATATTATAGCATCCTCTACAATGCATATTACCACTCTGTGTTCTTCAATGTAATCACTGAGTTAATCATGCCTGGCAAATGTAAGCTTTCAATGCGTGTTGCAGTAATTTGCAGAGGAGTCTATGACGTTCTGCTTATCACGTTCATGCCTCTGTAAGAGCAAAGAAATGCCTCAGATATAAATGGGGTCAGAGCACACACTTTTCCAGCGCTGTAGAATTGTTGTAAGGCTCAAATCAGTTATTTTATGTGGTTTGAAAAGGTTCGACTATTACTATACACATCTAAGGAATTATTATTAGATACACGTTCAAAACCAGATTTAGCAAAGATTGTAAAAAAGGAAAAAGTGGACTTTGGAAAATTGTTGCTATGTTTTTGCAAACTGTGCTTAAGTTTTGAAAAGCTTATTCTGTAGGTACTTGGATAGTTTGAATAGCTCTAGCACCTGAATGTAAATACATGAGCATATTACTCATCTCAGTAGCTGAGAATAAATAATGTTTTGATTCCTGTAAATGGAAATTGCTTATCCGAGCAGGAAGAGAAAAATACTAAATCATGTTTCTACTGGAAAGAGTGAGAACTCATTAAAGATAAAAGGTGTAGTCAAATGGAGAGGATAAGGAAGAGGCAGAAAATGATTCAGGGTGGGTGCACAGTTAGCAGTTAGGCATGAATCAGAGAGGGTTTGGGGAGAGTAGGAGGCTTCTGTATGGAGGCCATGGAGAGTGGGAAAAGGAAACTAGTTTTAGGAAGAAGTGGTTGCTGAGGACAGCAGAGCAGATGGACAGAAAAAACCTGAGTCCTTGTTAACATAACTGACACAACTGCCTGGACTTCCTGTTATGTGAGATACTTTATTATTTAACACAGCTTGAGTTGGTATTACTTGTAGCCTGAATAATTCTGTTAAAGCCCTTTCTCAAGGCTGATTCTTTGGCAGACAGTAAATGTAGTTTTAACTACAATAAACTGATTCTGGTTCTATCTGCAGAGAATACTCTCATTTTCGGCAAGTGATGTGGTCACCTGTATGATCTCAATTGACCTACATTGACCTCTCCAACTTAAAGGAAAGATTATAATAATGCCTGTATTGCAACATTATTTCAAGAATTAAGTGATATCATACCATGAATTCACTTTGGAAATTCTGAAGTGTCCTATGGAGGAAAACGATAAGAAATAAGAAAGCTGTCTTTCCATTGCTCTTCTCAAATATGCTTTCAGAAGCACAATACAACTTTTCCCACTTTCTTTTTTTTTTTGTCAATTAAGTTAGTGATCTAAATGGTAGGGAATATATGTTTTTCTTTAAGAACCTCAGTGAGTGCTAATTTGAATGAAAACAAAATGAAATACATTATGAATATTTTTATTTTTTTCTGAATTTGGGTGTAAGTTCTTTGAAGTGCCTTACCCAGAGCTGGCACTCAAATTTGTTGTTTAATTGGCACTTTCTGAAAACAGTATTTTAAACCAGGGATGATAAGTAGATTTAATCTCATGTGTCAACTGCTACTTATTTTTGTGGATTCTGAAGAGCTGTGCTGAGAATTCTGAAGCTGTGTCTGGACACAGTGTAAAGAAATACTGTGATCTACTAGTGATGTCTGTCACTGACATGGAAAAGGAACTGGAGGAATTCCTGCTCATATTAATTATCCTTATCTTAACCTAATAATAAATCACTTAAATGAAGGAAATGGTGAGTTCTCTGGAGGCCAGTTATGTTTACATATGAAGGTGAGTGGCCTCTCTGCTTATGGGGATGCCAGTCTTGCAAGGACAGCATTTTCCATTATTATTGGTTTGTGTGTGTGTGTGTGTGTGTGTGTGTGTTGTGTTTGTCTGTTTCAGGCAATACCTTTATAAATTGTAGTGGACATATATGAGGATAGGTTCAATCTCTGTGGGAATCCTCTTTTTACCATAGCAAATATATGTAATATGTAAATATAATGTAATAATGTAAATAAGTAAATATAATAAATATCAATTACAGTGGCAGGCAGAATTCTAAGATGAAACCCAAGATTTCCACCTGCTGGCGCCTACACCCTGTATAATCCCCTCCCCTGGAGTATAAACAGGACCTATGATTACGATGGAGGGCCACTCTTATGATTACAAAATTTTGCAAATGTAATTATGGACCCAAATCAGTTGACTATGGGAGATTGCCTTGGGTGAGTCCACTTTATTTAAATAAAATTCATTCAAACTTTGCAGGTGTAATTAAGGACCCAAGTCAGTTGATTCAAAGGGAGGTTAGTTTGGGTGGGCCAATTTATTCAATGAAAGCCCTTAAAAGAAAGATTGGACCCTTTCTGAAAAGACAGATGCTTCTGCTAGCATTAAGGAAGTCGACTGCAGTGTTGTGAGAGGGCCTGTGAGAGAGCTACATTGCTGGGACCTGATGGAGCCTCTAGTTGCTGAGAGCAGCCTTGTATAACAACCGGCCAGAAGGTAGGGACCTCAGTCCTACAATCAAAAAAATATTAATTCTGCCAACAACTATGAGAGCTTGGGGAAACACAGTATGGTCTACATCTAGATTGCCACCTTACATGACTCTGAGCAGAGGACCAGCTAAGCCATGCCTGGACTTCTAACTTATGGAAACTCTGAGATAATACGTATGTGTTGTTTTAAGCAGGTAAATTGGATATAATTTGTTATGCAGCTAAAAAACCTAATGCAATTGCCGTTAAATCATAAACAACAGAGGTGAAAATGAAAGAAACAAAAAGCTTGAAAAAGATAAGTATGGACTTCAAGTTTGTAAAGAGAAAAGCATGACTTATGTTCATTCTTGTTTACAGATGAATACTGTCCCCTCAACTCCACTGGGTACATTGATTTGTCCCTTTCCCAGGTGTCTAAACAGCATGCAGCCTACAGAATAGCTTATGATGATGTTAGGACACAAAAAATGCACTTCTGGGTCATCTAACATTTATTCATTATTTGTTCTAAGAATAACATGGTAACATTAACAGAAGAAAGTAAACGGCTTCTCTTTCTACCTCTACAAATATAACTATTTTTCTATGTTTCCCTTCAATTCATGTCATATGTGAACAAAATATCTGAGATATGTATTATACAGACACAATTTTGTATTCTTTAACATTATATGATGGTCATTTTTCACACCGCTATATGATCTTCAATGTTTTTAATCATTGAATAATCTTTTATTGAGTTGTGTTAAAATTTTCATAATCATTTTCCTATTGTTGGGCATTGGGATGATTCCTTTGTAAATTTTTACTCCTGCTACTGTAAATAATGTTTATTTTTGCTACCAAAGTTAATATTTTCCTACATATGTCTTTTTCTAATGATCGCATAATGTTCTTAAGATGTGCTTCTAGAAGTGGGATTACTGGCTTGACGATATAAACATCTCTGAACCTAATTGTTTTCCCCAAATTTTGCTAAAATATGCTCCTTATAGAAGTGTGAATTGCTCTTTGTTTATTCATTTCAGGCTCATCTCGACAGATTTAGGAATTCTCTTTCTTAGTGTCTGGCCATTTAATTTTTTAAAAATCAGCTTCACTGAGGTATAACATACCCAACAAAATGTGCTCATATACAATTCCATTAAGTCTGACAATTATATATATCCATGTAACTACACCACAATCAAGCTATAAAACATTTCCATTGCTCCCCTAAATTTTCCTGTATTCCTTAGCAGTCAATACACTCCTTACCCTGGCCCCATGCAGCAACTTCTGCTTTCTGTAAATTAGTTTTTCCACTTTTACCAGAATTTCATGTAAGTGGAATCATATCATCTGTACTTTTTTGTGTCTGTCTTATTTTGTTCAGCAAAATATTTTTGAGATTTACTCATGTTGTGTGTATCAGTAGTTTGCTTCTTCATATTACCAAGTAGGATTCTATTGTATGGATATACCATAATTTGTTTATTCATCGGCTCACCTACTGTTGAACAGTGGAGTGATTCTAGCTTTGGGTTATTCTGAATAAAATTGATCTATACATTTTGACACGGTCTTTGTTGTGGGCATATGTTTTCATTTTTTGGGAGTAAATACCAAGGAGGAGGATTGTTGGATCATATGAAAAGTACATACTTAACTTTGTAGAAAACTGCCAAACTATTTTTCAAAGTAGCTTAACCAATTTACATTTCTACCAGTCATGGATGAGAGTTCCAATGGCTCCACATCTTTGCCAACACTTGGTATTGTCAGTCTTTTTAATTTTAAATATTCTGGGGGTGTGAACTGGTATCTCAGTTTAGTTGGCCATTAGTTTTGATACAATCTTTTCATACAGTTTTTGGGTAAAAATAGGCCATAAAATTATTATCTACTATTGTAGTGAAAATAATGGAAAATCAGAAGCTAAAGAAAAATTATACGTTACAGAGGAACTAAAGACATTAGACTTTATCACATGAGATGATAGCATGAAGTATGGATATTTTTATTTGTTTGAAATGAACAGACTCCTAGACATCCTTTGATGGGGCCACAGAGGCAGCAGCAGTATTGTGAGCTGCTTGAGAAAGTCTGAGACAGGCAGAGTGCCAGCATTTAGCCTGTAGAAGCAGGCAAACATTCCTGAGGCTGAATGATTACTTTTCTCACTGTGCTGATAGAGGTTGCATTAATAAATATAAAATTCTACTTCTCCGGTTGACTCACTCTTTCCCCTCCTAAACCTAGGAACAAAGGGGATGGAATTGAATATTTACCATTGTTGGACAATGATCTCCCCTTCAGTTTCTGCTAAGAATTTGGTGTGCTGGGATAACATTTGGATTAGGTCTGTGAGAGTAGAAAGGACAAAGCCAGACTATTGGCTAACCTGAGCAGGGGTTAAAGAAAAAACCAATACTCCTGAGTCAGCAATAATTATGCCCAAAGCTCTTGGCCTTAAATGTGCTTCATAGACAGTCCGGGGCTTATTCTTTAGTCTAAAATCTTTGCAAAACCAATCCTGTATACTATGGAAATTAAGCATACTGATTTATGCAGAACTTGGTTAAATGTGTAGAGACATGTGGAGAACTTAAATTCAATTAGTTGATCCTTTAAAGAGAGGCATGAGATAATAAAAATGACAATATTCAACTTAGAAATTCTCAAGAAACTGGTATTATGCCCATTCTTTGAAATGGCACCAGCTGTGTGTGCTGACATATTTTGTATTAACAGAAAGTCAAAAAGCTTACAACCTGAGAGAGATTTCAAAAAAATAGTGATTTTGAGCGACTTATCATCTCTGTTAGGGGACAAAATTCAACTAGTAACTGGAAGTGTGGATGAAATTGCTGCTCTGAGTTATTTGGACCACATCATTATCACTACTCACAAATATATTCTTTTCCATTGATATTTGTTTATATCTTCACCAAAAAGGAATTTGAAGGGACAAATTGTATGTCTTGTCTCTGAAGGTTATAATCAAAGCACACAGATTTAATCTTGATCCATCCTCTGTTCCTATTGAGACTAGATTTTCAAAATTCAATCAAGTGAATAACAAATTGTACTAATATTCTCAGATTTTATGAGACATGACCTTCTCCAAGTCATCTAAATAAAGATTTACAGGTCACTTGGTTTATAGCTCCAAAGTACAGTTTTTAAATTTCAGTGCTGGGTATGTAATGCTATAAACAAATTAATTATCTTAAAAAATGCAAAGTGTGAAATACTTTGGAGATTACTGTTGCCACCAAATATATAACTTGAAACTTATGCCTTCAAGCAATGAGTACTGTAGAGAAGACTCCAGAGAGAATTAGACCCAGAATTCTCTTACGGAGCTTTGATACATTTCAAACACTACAAATGAAAAAGAATAGCATATTGAAAATGGAGATCATATGTATGGTGTAGCTTTTCCACAGAAATTCCTTTAAATAGAAAAAAATTGGCAATAAAGTATTATTCCTTCTAAATGAGAAATGGTACCATGATACATCAGTGGAGGCCTGGGCTAAATCCAATATTGTCCATCTGTAGTAAAGAATATTATTCAATGGTTGAAAAGAAAGTGGTAGACTTAACACACATTTACTTGGCAAGATTTCTAAGACATATTTTTAAGTGAACAATGCATGAAACAATAGTAGTATTCACATGTATACAAAACAGTCATGAAATATAACTGTGATGTGAACATACATATATGTAAACACAAGACACACACACCAAATGACCAATTGAGGTTACTTCGAGGGAAGAAAGTAGATATGTGTATATGTGTGCATATGTGCATGAACATCTATGTTTCATAGGTGGCATGGGAAGCAGTGAATTAGAAGGTAACATATTTTGTTCTGTAAGAGACTTTCAGTTTGAATATCTACAAGACTATATTTAGGTATTGCAACAAACCACACTCTAAACAAGAAGAGATATGGTTTAATTAATTAGCTGCACAGTATTTTTAGTCAGTCCAAGGTTATAGTATAATACTGGCATATATCCCAAACTGTGGCATTTCCATTGATAGCACAATTAAAGACTGTTCTGGAATCAGGTTTGTAATGCCAAAGCAATTCATTGAAGAAGGGAAAAAATGCAGACCCAATTTAATGGTATGTCTACAGGTTGTCTTACTCTCCACTTTATCCTTATACTGAGCACAGGTCTCAGAATAAAGCAATATTAGTTGAAGGAATGTTTTTGGTTTGTTGGACACATGTTTTTTTATGACTTAAAATGCACATATGGAACAAATGATATTAATTAGCATATTAGAGACAGTAAGAATTTTGCTACCTGGATTAATTCAGTTTCCTCAGCAAAGATAATCACATCGAGAACATTGGCAATGAGCCTTTGCAAAACAGAAGACTGCGAGAAACCAACATGGCATCCAGTTCCACACCAAATGGAAATTCTCTGGCATGGTGATCGTATCCAACCTTCACTAGATGTCACATCTGGCGCCTCCAGTCATTCCCTCATCATCGTCCACCAGCCGTACTTAACATGAAACACAAAGCAGGATCACCCACAACGTGCTTCTGGATCTCAGCCAGCCTGACTATCCTGTGGCAAAGCTGTCGGCAACACAAGATCTTTGGGGGCAGACATGTGTGGAGAATGGGCGGCAATGCAGGCTGTGCACTGAGCTGAAATGGGATCACCACCAACAGGGTGGGCAGAAGAAACACTGTGGTTTAATATCAAATTATCGGCTGTGGCAGTGGACTTCTGGGAAATCAGACACCTTGGCAACATTCCTTTGAGACCGATGGTTCTGAAGGGAAAGAGAAAAATGAAGCAAAGAAACACTGAAGTTTTAGCTTTGGTTGAAGGAATATTAGTGGACAGATAGAGGGCAAAATAGTTTGCTCATCAATGACTATCTTTATTAAGGTCATCACCATCACCAACAATAAGTTAGTTTTAGGCATAAAGTGATTTTGTCCAGTTAATAGAGAATATGTCTGTAAATGTTACATTTATATAGAAAAAAGGTTTTCACACAGTTATGGTGTTTATGTAGGTTTAGACTCACAACTACGTCACATTTTAAAACTTTGGAAAATGATTCCATGTTCACAATTTCCAATGCAAAATGAAAACACGAACCATCTGGAAATTATCAAAATGCTATGTAAAAGCAATGATGCCATTTACTGCATAGAATCAATTTAGCACACCAATAAAAACACACACACGTATAAGCCTAGAAAAAGCAGGCTATTTTTTTCCATAGAACTTTTCATTTAAATTCTGTTGCCATTGTTGTGCAGTAAATTTTGCTGTCACACAGCTATAGCTAAAGTGCTTTTTATTTGATGTAATCCTACTGCATCATTAAAATATCAGTATTCTTTATGTTTTGCAAATATTTGTGGACACCATTAAGCAACACGAAGCACAGTGCAGTAACAAATGTCCATTTTATGGCCACTGTCAGACTATATATTGTATAATGCCCCAATATTATCAGCAATCTAGACCTAAATTACCACAACCCTAAGTCCATGAAACACAAGACACATATATAATCTCCCTTAGTCCATGTATTGAAATGTTAGAATTAAAAGCTTGGGCTATCAATTCAGGCATAAAATGTCGTTTTCCAGAAGAATTTTTCACTGAGGACAAAACAGAGAAAAGGCAAAGGAATGAAGCTAAGGGCTGATTTTCTAGAACAAATCTGAACCTGAGAGAAGAGTTTCCCAAAGAGGAAACAGGTGAGAGGGGGAAATGGATGTACAAGTGGGAAAAGTTGTTCTTTTTTGGTCACTGTATTTTATTCTTAATTGACACAGACATTCAGATTTAGTAAACAATATTGCTTTTTTGGTGTTAGAGGTTTCCATTCAACTCACAATTCTACTCAAGAGAAGAGAAGGATATTGATGTTTTAAACTACGGTGAGAAATTACCCAAAACATATGGTTCATTGCAAATACTGAGCAAATAGTCTCCAAGTTGCTCAAGAATGCAGCCAGTAAAGATACAGCAGGGAATTTGTCTGAGGTTGAGTCGAAATTGGAAATATTTTGTCATGTAATTAGGCAGAACTAGTATGGGATTTGTTGTAAACACACAGTGATTCAATTTGCTCTATGACAGAAGCCTCCTAACTTACTGTTAAATTGTTTCCTTTTTCTGCTAAATTTCTTTATCACTTCTGTAAATTGTGAAAGACAAATCACCTCCAACTGCCCATACATCTCTTGGTCTTCTTTTTGTAGAGCTTTGAAGGTGATGAAAGAATCAATTTCATTTACTACAAATGATGATATTAATCATAAGAGGTTGTCAGGACTCATAATGGTGAATGGGTCTAGTGGAGTCGAGTTGGTAGAACAGTTTGACCTATTGTAGTTTCCTTCCTCATTGTGGTCCTGGACAGTAGTGGTTACAGGGATAACAGGGAGCTGCTGGATCTGGCTTCCAGAGAGACAGGCAAGGGAGAGAAAAAGATAAGCACATTTAAAAGCAAATGTTGACTTCCGAATGTACTTGTATTCAAGCAGTAAGGGCAAGTCATTAGTAACCATGAAAGAGATTTCAAACTCTCTTTCTGAACTATGCAGATCGAATGCACACAATCTGCTTCCTAAAACTATTCTGCTATGCAGTGTTTTTATTTTCGATGAAGTCAGTTTATTGCAAATTTCAGGAATCTTTTTCAACTGAAGAGCTGTATCCTTCTCTGACACAGGTAGCCTCACCCATTAGAATATTAATTTGAATTGACTTCACCCCACGAAGCATTTCTTAATATGAGTGCCAACTTAGAGGTTTGACTTTTACTCCATCATAAGTCAAGTTATTGGTATTGACAAAATTTGAGACAAAGGTCTAAGATGCCTTGATCAACAACTCTGATTTAATAATAAAAAATTTGCAGATTTAGTTGGAGAATATTTTTCTCATGTGAGATAGATTGCATTGTAGAAGAATTAAAGTGGGAATCATAAGATTTATATCTCTAAGTTAAAATGTAATTTTTGGTTGATAAAATTTTGATTTTGGGTTAGAATATGTTGAAATAAAGAAATAGATCTTTATTCATGAAACTAACCAGAATTAGGATCTTTTTGAAGAGTTAAAAATAAGAAATAGAATTATGAATTATTTTAATTAAAAATATTTAAAATATGTTCAGATAAAGTAGGTGGATGTTAAAATTTCAATTTGAAGAGATTTCAAAACCAAGTATAAAATTGAGACATCTTTCTAACTTCAGTTGTTTTTGGAAAATTCAAATCAAACTTTTTGGGAAGAGAGTTTTATTTATTTTCATGTATTTATGATACAAAATAGATGTGAATGTTAGACTATCAATTTTTTAAAAATTTATATCTCTTACCTAATTTCTGTATCTTTTTATATTCAGTCTTAGCAGTGGTAAATGGAAGTAGGTTTTTTAGACTGCTTTAAATAGTAGTTTATAAAACAAATTATAAGTCTTACAATTAGCTTAGATTTTATCGGAATTGTCTCTCTTTTAAGGGTTTTTGAAATTTTATTTATTCCATTTTTCATGGGACCTACCTAGAATTATCTGAAGAACTCTCCTTCACTTTTTGTGGATATTTGGATGTCATATATGTGGATATTTAGATGTCATTATAAGTCATTTGAATTAGTTACAGGGACTTGAAACAAGCCAAATGCAGTTGGTGAATTTATTTCAAAATAATGTTTATTACAAAATGTAATAAGGCAATCATAAAAATAATGTTTACATTTTTAATAACAGAATTCTAATGTTAGAATTGAATAGCTTCTACATTATGTTTTTAAGTGGAAAAACATTATAAAAATGCTTGTGCAAGGGTAGGTGAGTACATGTAAATGTGGGTACAAATATATATGTGTGTTTCTGGATGAATGTATTAAAAATTTTAAGACAATTTCAGAAGAGACTAAAATGAATAGCGGTGAGAGGAAGAGGATGATTTTTACTTTTCATTTTATGCCCTTCTGAGCAGTTGGAATTTTTTATGTGTGTTCTGCTTTTGTTTTTTAAAGCCAATGATAAAGATAAATCTGCTAGAATGAATTGTGTGCTATTTCTGTTTCCTTTATACTTTTCTGTGTGAATTATTTTTGGTTAATAAACGTTTTATAGTTAAAAGAATTTAAACAAAACAAATATTAAAATTAACTTTCTCAGCTTTTAGGGACAGGCCAAAGAGTGATTACATATGGTCAAAAATATATTTTAAATTAATTTTGTTGATTTAGAATCACTTCTTGCTATAAAGTTTCATATCTGGATATTTTCATGTTCAGAAGTTTGCTTGAGTTACAGTTTTTGTCTTTTCCATTGACATTTTAATGAAAAAATTGCTATTGAGAATTTCTGTGACGTTGCTGAGTTGCCACTCACTGGTTTGGAAACTCCTCACTGCCAGGTGGAAGTGGAATGTCTTATAAAAGCCTATAGGGATTGCCTGTATTCAGTGTTCTTTTAGGAGATAGGATTTTCTCTACTAACATGGTTTCATTTGGAATTTTTTGTTTGCCTGACCTATTCTGATCTGACTTTGCATGCAATATGATAAGTCTGCAGTAGGCATCAAAGTGTCTTTCGGTTATAAACATCCATTTGGACATAATGATGTATATTATTGTTTCTTGCCTTCTTCATTTCATAGTTACACTTTTAGTACTTGGAAGAATATTGTTTAATTTTGCCATACACGGAAATATGACTTTTTTTGGTATCAAAATGTCAACTTTCAAAGATAATATTTATTTATTGAAAGTAATTTTTTTTTTTTTACTTTCAAGCTATATTCTGCTGCTGGCAAATGCGACAGAATTATACAGTTCTAGCTTGTGTCTAAAATATGTCAAAACAGTCAGTTTAATCACATAATCATTTAAAACATTGTCAGAGAGTTTTAGTTAAAACAATTTGTGAGTTGAATATTCCTATTTTTAAGAACTTTTTCTGGTATTCCATTGAAGCAGTATTAAAATGTGTAAATAATAAGACATTTTCATATTAAATCTGTATTAACAATAAAAAGTAAAATTATTATTTAAACTTATTTCTGTATCAGAATTCAGAAAATAACTAACGGGAAAATTTCATGCCATAAAGATAAGGATGCAGTAAAATTGTTACTTGGATTTTTAAGGTAAAGATTTGTTTTAAGCTTATAAATGTTATGAGGTCCCAAGATATATATATATCTATAGATATATATATATAGATATAGATATAGATATATATCTTGTATACAATATTTTGTTATTGTTGTCATAAAAAGCCTTTGTAAAATAATGAACATATCAAATTTTATTTCAGATTTATTTTCCTACACATTTTAATGGAAAATTTTACAGTCTTTCTGCTTTCTTTAGAACCATATGTCACTGTGTTATTTATACATCTAATAATTACTATCAGAAATGCAAGAATATTTTCCCCAAAAGTGAAAATTGAAGGTCATTTACCATTAAGTGTAATATCACCAAGATTTTAAGAAACCAATATTTATTCCCAATCTTAAAAGAAGTCTAGCTCTCCGATTGTTGGAAATGGCGGTAAGAGTATTGGATCTCCGAAAATTTTATTGGACAGACAGGAAAAAATCTTGGTACTAAGTTCAGAGGAGGGAAAGCGTTTTATGATTCAGGGAATAGAAATTTACTTAATTTGCACATCATTTTAATCAAGCACCATGCAAATCAATTTTGAAGATAAAATAATGGTTTTTATTCTTAAAAAAGAGTCAGATTCCTGGAGCAGCATTGTCAGCATTGTTTTAATTTTAAATCAGTAATGGGTTTTTATATTTTCAAAGACTATGCTATTATACTATTGAGGCAGCAACTTACTGACTTAAGTTTTTAAAAACCTGTTAGTGGGTTCCAAGATGGCCAAATAGGAACAGCTCCAGGCTACAGCTCCCAGTGTGAGCAACACAGAAGACAGGTGATTTCTGCATTTCCAACTGAAGTACCCAGTTCATCTCACTGGGGCGTGTGAGACAGTGGGTGCAGGAGAGTGGGTGCAGCCCATCAAGCAAGAGCCGAAGCAGGGCGAGGCATCGCCTCACCCAGGAAGCACAAGGGGTAAGGGAATTCCCTTTCCTAGCCAAGGGAAATGGTGACACACAGCACCTGGAAAATCAGGTCACTCCCACCCTAATATTGTGCTTTTCCAAGGGTCTCAGCAAAGGGCACATCAGGAGATTATATCCTGCGCCTGGCTCAGAGAGTCCCACACCCATGGGGCCTCCCTCCTTGCTAGCACAGCTGTCTGAGATCTAACTGCAAGGCATCAGTGAGGCTGGGGGAGGGTTGCCCGCCATTGCTGAGGCTTGAATAGGTAAACAAAGCAGCGGGGAAGCTCAAACTGGGTGGAGCCCACCATAGCTCAAGGAGGCCTGCCTGCCTCTGTAGACTCCACTTCTGGGGACAGGGCATAGCCAAACAAAAGGCCAGCAGAAACGTCTGCAGATTTAAATGTCCCTGTCTGACAGCTTTGAAGAGAGTAGTGGTTCTCCTAGCACGGAGTTTGAGATCTGAGAACGGATAGACTGCCTCCTCAAGTGGGTCCCTGATCCCTGAGTAGCCTAACTGGGAGGCACCCCCCAGTAGGAGCAGACTGACACCTCACACGGCTGGGTACCCCTCTGAGATGAAGCTTCCAGAGTAAAGATCAGGCAGTAACTTTGCTGTCCAGCAGTATTCACTCTTCTGCAGCCTCCGCTGCTGAAACCCAGGTAAACAGGGTCTGGAGTGGACCTCCAGCAAACTCCAACAGACCTGCAGCTGAGGGTCCCGACATTAGAAGGAAAACTAACAAACAGAAAGGACATCCATACCAAAACCCCATCTGTACGTCACCATCATCAAAGAACAAAGGTAGATAAAACCACAAAGATGGGGAAAAAAGCAGAGCAGAAAAGCTGAAAATTCTAAAAATCAAAGCGCCTTTCCCCCTCCAAAGGAACCCAGCTCCTCACCAGCAATGGAACAAAGCTGGACGGAGAATGACTTTGATGAGTTGAGAGAAGGCTTCAGACGATCAAACTTCTCTGAGCTAAAGGAGGAAGTTCAAACCCATCGCAAAGAAGCTAAAAACCTAGAAAAAAGATTAGACGAATGGCTAACTAGAATAACCAATGTAAAGAAGTCCTTAAATTATCTGATAGAGCTGAAAACCATGGCACGAGAACTATGTGACAAATGCACAAGCTTCAGTAACCAATTCAATCAATTAGAAGAAAGGTTATCAGTGACTGAAGATCCAATGAATGAAATGAAGTGGCAAAAGAAGTTTAGAGAAAAAAGAGTGAAAAGAAACAAACAAAGGCTCCAAGAAATATGGGACTATGTGAAAGGACCAAATCTACATCTGATTGGTGTACCTGAAAGCGACCGGGAGAATGGAACCAAGTTGGAAAATGCTCTGCAGGAGATTATCCAGGGGAACTTCCCCAATCTAGCAACACAGGCTAACATTCAAATTCAGGAAATACAGAGAAAGCCACAAAGATACTCCACAAGAAGAGCAACTCCAAGACACACAATTGTCAGATTCACCGAAGTTGAAATGAAGGAAAAAATGATAAGGGCAGCCAGAGAGAAAGGTC
>NW_012107475.1:551244-551791 GCF_000951045.1 Mandrillus leucophaeus | reverse complement strand
TACACTCTCCCAAGACTAAATCAGGAAGAAGTTGAATCCCTGAATAGACCAATAACAGGCTCTGAAATTGAGGCAATAATTAATAGCCTACCAACGAAAAAAAAAAAAAAAGGTCCAGGACCAGATGGATTTACAGCCGAATTCTACCAGAGGTAACTGGAGGAGCTGGTACCATTCCTTCTGAAACTATTCCAATCAATAGAAAAAGAGGAAATCTTCCCTAACTCATTTTGTGAGGTCAACATCATCTTGATACCAAAGCCTGGCAGAGACACAACAACAAAAAAAGAGAATTTTAGACCAATATCCCTGATGAACATCGATGCAAAAATCCTCAAAAAAAATACTGATAAACCAAATCCAGCTGTACATCAAAAAGCTTATCCACCATGATCAAGTGGGCTTTATCCCTGGGATGTAAGGCTGGTGCAACATACACAAATCAATAAACTTAATCCAGCATATAAACAGAACCAAAGACAAAAATCACATGATTATCTCAATAGATGCAGAAAAGGCCTTTGACAAAATTCAACAGCCCTTCATG
>NW_012107475.1:550654-551194 GCF_000951045.1 Mandrillus leucophaeus | reverse complement strand
AATGACTACTGGGTACATAACGAAATGAAGGCAGAAATAAAGATGTTCTTTGAAACCAATGAGAACAAAGATACAACATACCAGAATCTCTGGGAGACACTTAAAGCAGTGTGTAGAGGGAAATTTATAGCACTAAATGCCCACAAGAGAAAGCAGGAAAGATCTAAAATTGACCCCAAACATCACAATTAAAAGAACTAGAGAAGCAAGAGCAAACACATTCAAAAGGTAGCAGAAGTCAAGAAACAACTAAGATCAGAGCAGAATTGAAGGACATAGAGACATAAAAATCCCTTCAAAAAATCAATGAATCCAGGAGCTGTTTTTGTTGAAAAGATTAACAAAATTGATAGACCACTAGCAAGACTAATAAAGAAAAAAAGGGAGAAGAATCAAATGGATGCAATAAAAAATGATAAAGGGGTATTACCACCGACTCCATAGCAATACAAACTACCATCAGAGAATACTATAAACACCTCTATGCAAATAAACTAGAAAACCTAGAAGAAATGGATAAATTCCTGGACACATACACTC
>NW_012107475.1:549434-549892 GCF_000951045.1 Mandrillus leucophaeus | reverse complement strand
CCATGCTCATGGATAGGAAGAATCAATATCATGAAAATGACCATATTGCCCAAGGTTGTTTATAGATGCAATGCCATCCCCATTAAACTAACAATGTCTTTCTTCACAGAACTGCAAAAAACTACTTTAAAGTTCATAAGGAACCAAAAAAGAGCCCGCATTGCCAAGACAATCCTAAGCCAAAAGAACAAAGCTGGAGGCATCACGCTACCTGGCTTCAAACTATACTACAAGACTACAGTAACCAAAACACCATGGTACTGGTACCAAAACAGAGATATAGACCAATGGAACAGAATAGAGCCCTCAGAAATGCCACACATCTACAACCATCTGATCTTTGACAAACCTGACAAAAACAAAAAATGGGGAAAGCATTCCCTATTTAATAAATGATGCTGGGAAAACTGGCTAGCCATATGTAGAAAGCTGAAACTGGATCCCTTCCTTACACCTTA
>NW_012107475.1:520859-548774 GCF_000951045.1 Mandrillus leucophaeus | reverse complement strand
CAGAAAACCAAACACCGCATGTTCTCACTCATAGGTGGGAATTGAACAATGAGAACACTTGGACACAAGAAGGGGAACATCACACACTGGGGCCTGTCGTGGGGTGGGGGAAGGGGGAGGGATAGCATTAGGAGATATACCTAATGTAAATGATGAATTAATGGGTGCAGTACACCAACATGACACATGTATACATATGTAACAAACCTGCACGTTGTGCACATGTACCCAGAACTTAGAGTATAACAAGAAATAAAAAAATAAAAAAAAGAAACCTGATAGTGAAAAACATATGATGTTGATTTACCTTTATGTTTATTTTAAACAAAAGGTAGCATTTTTGAAACACCTGTAACTTGGTTTGCATAATTCCTGTGACAATAATTCAATACTTTTCACATGAATATCTTTCTAAGTTATACTTTGAAAGTACTGATAGTCTGATTGAGGATTTTTTCAAGGAATAATGCATCAATAGAAATTTTTTTTTTGTCTTTGCCTTATGGTCACAACTCCCTGTCATACAATTTACTGAGAATATTTCCATACTATAAACAGATTTTTTTTTTAATCTGGATTACTGCTGCTGCTGCTGTTGCTGTTACTACCACTAGATAATCATCAAACAGGTACATCCGCTATGTGTGGTGTGTTACATGTATCATCTCATTTAATCCTTACAACAACTGTGTGAGACAGAGACACTGATCTAATTTTACAGATGAAGAAACTGAGGCATAGAGAGGTTAAGTGATTTTGTCACCATTTCACAGCTAGTGAATGGGCGGTGCTGGGATTTAGAACCCAAGCAGTCTGACTCCAGAGCCCCTGCCTTAATTTTTGTAGATATGGGATAATCTATTCGAGAGTTTGAATTTCCATTTTATGGTAAGTTTCTACAATGTTAGGATTCAATGAGCAAAAGAGTAAAATTCTGAAACATGATCTTAATTATTTAATATTATTTTTCTCTCTAGGTAGGTTTTAAATTTACCAAAAATAAATAAATAAAATTGTGTGACCTCTTTAGATTCAAGAAAGAAGCAATAGATAACTTACTGGGCCTTGCTTGTACAACAGAGACAAGTCTCTTTTTTTTCATTTATTTATTGAAAGCCTACTTTATGCTCACTTTGCGTGATCTATTGGTATCTTAAGTAAAGGACGCTACTCATGCTCTTGGTTCCTCAGTTTGTTTGGATAATCAGAGGAGTAAAGAGATAATTATATGCATTATGAGCAGGACTAGATCAGATGCAAATTTAAGTTTACAGAAAAGGATCACCTATCTTGGGGTAGTGACAGGAAGTAAGCAGCCCAGGAGGACTTCATAGAGGAGGTGCTACTTGAGCAGCATAAAATTTGAAGGATGTACAGTTGTCCCATAGTATCCACTGAGGATTGGTTCTGGAACTCCTTCCCCAGTACCAGGTCCACCGCTTCCCACAGCAAAACCCGCAGATGCTCAAGTCCCTTACATAAAATGGGATAGTATTTGTACCTAACCTACATATATCCTCCTGTATATTTGGAATCATTTCTAGATTACCTATAACACTGAACACAATGTAAATGCTATGTAAATAGTTGTACTGTATTGCTTTTTAAAATTTGTACCTTAAAAACATTTTTTCTGAATATTTTGACCTGAAAATTTATATAGAGCCTGCAGATGTAGAGGGCCATCTATCCAGAATATTTCTTCTGGTAGAGAAGGGATAAAATGAAGGGCCTTGCAGGCAGAGGAATACCACATGCAAGGGTACAAAGACATAGAACCGGGTGTGATTTGGAAACCGCATGACTAGAGCACGGAATATGAGAGCGTGGGAAATGAAGCTGGAGAAATAGGAACTGAAAATAAACTGCTTTGTGGACTCTTCCAAGGACCAACAATTTTAACTGAGGACCTAAAATTTTAAGATTTTAAGCAGAGGAGAAACATAATTAGATTTGCGATTTAGAAAAATCAACATAGTGAAGCATTTAATACAGTGGGGCAAGGCTGGAGTCAGAAGATGATTGTACATGATTGTAATAATCCTGGTGAGATATAATTAGAACTTGAGTTAAAGCAATGGAAATGGAAACAAAAGAGAATAGGTTTTAAAACTGCTTAGGAGATGACTACATGATTACTTAGATATCTCTCGAAGGTAACAACTAATCTGATTTCTGTTTCTGTAGATTTGTTTTGGTTGTTTTAGGATTTTAGATGAAGTCATACAGTATATATATGTATACATTTTGATCTAGGGCTTATTTTACTCAACATTTACATTATTGAATGTAGCATTACTTCATTGTTTTCATTGCTATAATTGTGAGCATATATCACCTGATGTAAAAATATCACAATTTATTTAGCATGTCTACTATTGACCCTTGGGTTGTCTTTAATTCTGTGTTACTTTAAAGGTGCATGAATATTCTTTTTTTTTTTTTTGATGCACATATATATGCATTTGTGTTAAAATTGCTGGGTTATAGGTTATAAGTATGTTCAGTATTAGTTGATACATCAAATAGTTTTCCAAAATGATTGTATTAATTTACACTCACATCAACACTGATTAAGGAATCTAGGTAGTCCACAGAATTTTCAAACCTTTAATTTTAGACAAACTGGTGGGTATGTTGTGATATTTCATTGTAACTTTATTTTGCATTTTGATGATGATGTTGATAGCTTTGTTGAATTCTTGCTGGCCATTTGGATATTCTCTTTTGCAATGTATCTGTTCAGTTATTGCTTATTAAAAATTATGTTGCCTATCTTTTGCCAATTGTTTCTGGAAACTGATTTTATATTCTAGATATAAATCCTTTGTTGGACATATGTTGAGAATACCTTCTAATTGGTGACTTGCTTTTCCTTATCTTGTTGTTGTAATAAACAGAAGTTCTAAATTTTAATGAAGTCTACTTTATTAATATTTTCCTTTATGGTTAATGCTTTTGGCCATTGTTATTTAGAAGAATATTATGTACATTCTAAATGTCTGCTATTTATTTTTAGTTTGATTATAATTTAGACTGATAGCATACTCCGTGTATTTCAATACTTTAAAGTCTGATTGATTCATTTTATAGCCTCTTCTGGGAAATGTTTCTTGTGTACTTGACAAGTCAATGAGGTTTATTTGGCTAATCAAGTTGTTCAAATCTACAGATTTAGTGGTTTTTTTTTTCTGTTTTACTGAGAGGCATGCAAAATATCTCATGATGGGTATAGGTTTATTTATTTTTTCTTTTATGAGTTTTTGCTTTACTTGCTTTGATGTTCTGTTACTACACACATATAGATTTTGGATTGTTATGTCTTCCTGAAAAATCAATTCTTTTGTAATTATAAATATCCTTCTTTATTTCTAATAACACTTGCTTTTCTAAAGCTTACTTTGATAATATTGCTATAGCAGCTTTATTTAACTTGATATTTGCATGGTATATGTTTTTTCGTTCCTGTACTTAGGAATGTGTCACTGTGCTTAAGGTATGACTCTTGTGACTATTATATATACATATATAATACTTATATCCACATTCTATATGGGTCTATGTATATATCTATATCAACATATTAGATTGGTGCAAAAGTAATTGCAGTTTTGCCATGAAAAGTAATGGCAAAAACCACAATTACTTTTGCACCAACATAATAAATATATGATACTTACAAGAGTTCTTTATACTTTAAACATAATGATACAAAAAGTCTCACAGTATATTTGTATGGTACGATCTAGTCAACAAATATTTATATAATATAATCTAGTTATATACGTATATGATACAATCTAGTCCGACAATCCTTGTCTTTTAGAAGAGATATTTATTCTATTTATGCTTAATATAATTTCTGACATATTTTGGCTTAAATCTTTCAATTTTATAAGCACTTTCTGTTTGTCTCACTTACACTTTTCCCTGTCTCTTTGTTTTGCATTTACTTATTTTTACTGCTTCATTTTTTTCCGTATTTTAGTTTGTTAGCAAAACATTGCTTAATGGTTAATCTAGCCTATAACAAGCATCTCTATATTATGAAATCCTGCCTTAAATTAAGTTCTAATCAGGCTCTGATTTGCTATATAATGCAAGGACCTTAAACACTTTAATTTCTTTCTTTCTTTCTTTTTTTTTTTTTTTTTTTTTGGGACAGAGTCTCGCTCTGTCGCCCAGGCTGGAGTGCAGTGGCCGGATCTCAGCTCACTGCAAGCTCCGCCTCCCGGGTTTACGCCATTCTCCTGCCTCAGCCTCCCGAGTAGCTGGGACTGCAGGCGCCCGCCACCTCGCCCGGCTAGTTTTTCACGGGGTTAGCCAGGATGGTCTCGATCTCCTGACCTCGTGATCCGCCCGTCTCAGCCTCCCAAAGTGCTGGGATTACAGGCTTGAGCCACCGCGCCCGGCCAGACACTTTAATTTCATCTACTACCTGTCCTACATAAAATTGCTATCATATATTTAACCTCTACATTTGTTATAAAACTCACAATACATTAGTGTTACCACTTTAAACAACCAAGTAATCAAGTTTTATTTAGTATCAGCAGCATGTTTACCATTTTCCAGTGCTTCTCATCCCTTCTTGCATTACCGTACTTCCATCTGAGATAATTTTTATTTTGCCAAAAGAACTTAATTTGGTGTTTCTTTTGGTTTAGACTTGCTGACTATGAATTCTCTTAGGTTTTGTTTGTCTGAAATCGTTTTTATTTTACCTTCTTTCTAGAAGATTATTTGCACCAGTAATAAAATTCTATGTTGACAGTAATTTTTCTTTCAGCTTTGACTTTTATTGTTTTTGTTAAAAACTCAGCTTTCAGTCTTTTTGGTAGCTTCTCTAAAAATAATATCTTCTTTTCTCTGGCGACCTTTAAAATTTCTCTTTGTCTTTGGTTGCCCAGATGTTGTTCTGCTTGTATATATCCTATATGGGTTCATAAACTTCTTTGAATCAGTGGGTAAATTCTTACCTAGCTATATCTACAATATCACTTTTTCTTTATTCTCTGTCTCTTCTCCTTTTGAGACTCCAATTACATGTATATTATTTATGTTCTATATGTCTCTTACTTTTTTTGGTATTTTAATCCTTTTTTTCCGAGTATCAATCTTGATCTTTTAACCTGACCAATGTACTAGTCCTCTCTTTTGGTGTATCTATCCTATAGAAATTATCTTTGAGTTCTTCTTTTTAATTGTATTTTTCAGTTGTACAAGTTCCAATTGATGCTTTTGTTGTAGATTTCAGTACTCAGATAACACACTCCATTTATATTTTTTCCTAGAAATACTGCTAATAATTATTTTAATGTCTGCTTTATATAACTTTGATATTTGTATTACCTCTCAATGTACTTTTATTGCTTGTTTTTTCTCTTGATTTCAGTCATGAGGTCCTGTTTTATTTCATCACTGAAATTTTTTTATAGAATGATGTACCCTGTGACAAAATATAGAGGCTTTAGATAATGTTATCTTCTTTCACAGAGGATTTAAATTTCTTTTGGTAGGTTGGTTGGGTAAGAGAAAATAACTTTGATCTGGTTGAGGCTGAACTGTTTCCAGTTTGTCCTTACTTCTATGGAATAGACCTTCAAGAGATCTCAAAAAAGACCGGACCCTTCTTTGGTGAGCCCTAAACTCCAGTTTCTGTCTCCCTAACGCAGTAAGAGTGTAACAACTCTGTGCTTAGCTTTTTAGTCTTTTATTGATGCTTTCTGCTTGATCTATCAGAGATCCACCCTGCATGTTTTACATTTTAAACAAACTACTAGTTATGCTTCTCTGTGGTTTCCTTTCTCTGGAATTTTGATCTTTCAAGTCCTGGCTGTCTTTGTAGCTTTGAATTCCAACGGTATACTGCTGTTTCTCTTTGGCCTTTTCATCTTGCCGTGTGATTGACAAATGCCCTGTGGGTGAAAACTGCTGTGAACATAGGCCTCACATCAATATGCTTCCCTTGGCTCAAATATTGGCTGCCTTGGTTTGGTCTTAGATATTTTAGAGTAACATTTTCTGGTATTTTATCAGTTGTTATAATTCTTATCAGTGGGAGAATTATTATCCTATCCTGGAGGTGTTGGTTTGAGGCACCTGTCCAGATGGGGATGTTCAGTTGGCACTATGAGGCATAAGAAAGGAATTCAGGGGTGAGGTTTATACTGAAGCCAGGGATTAAGAGTCATTGTAATACAGAGGTTTCTAGAGTTTATGGGATGGGATTGAATGAGTCTTTTTTTATTTATTTATTTATTTATTATTATGATACTTTAAGTTGTAGGGTACATGTGCATAACGTGCAGGTTTGTTACATATGTATACTTGTGCCATGTTGGTGTGCTGCACCCATCAACTCGTCATTTACATCAGGTATAACTCCCAATGCAATCCCTTCCCCCTCCCCCCTCCCCATGATAGGCCCCGGTGTGTGATGTTCCCCTTCCTGAGTCCAAGTGATCTCATTGTTCAGTTCCCACCTATGAGTGAGAATATGCGGTGTTTGGTTTTCTGTTCTTGTGACTATCACAAGAACAGAAAACCAAACACCGCATGAATGAGTCTTTTAAGGAAAATGTGGAGTATGCTAAAACACCTGAGGTGGTAATCTTGATAAATACCACACTTTAGAGCTGAGTAGGGCAAAAGGAGTGGCCGTAGTTGTTAGAAGAAATCCAGAAAATTATAATGCCACTGATAGTAAGAAAAAATTTCAAGAAAGTTTGGAGTGTCAATCATTCAAGAAAAGGCAAGAGAAGAAATAAAAAGTGTCCATTGCATTAAATGGGAAATTTATACATAATATTGGCTAGGGAGATTTTAGAAGTCAGAGGGCAGTATGTTAAAGAGGAGAGTAAGTGGAAACAGTGAATTCAGACATATTTTAAGAAGTTTAGTTATAAGAAAGAGAGAAAGGGAAAGGCTTTAGTATTCGTACAGGCTGAAAGGGAAGTACCACCCGAGAGTGATAGGTGTTGCCTAAGCTCCATGACGGTAGTGGCCACATCTGTATTGTGCTTAGTAGCATCTTTAGTGCTTAACAGAGGGCAGGGACATGCTTGGCATTCAGTATTTTGTGTCGAATGAAGGACTTAAATGGAGCTAATGAAGACAAAGTTGAGACAAGGGATATCCAATGAAAGGAGATCACCAAGAATTTGTTGGGGGCAGGGGTGGAATACAGAGAATTGAAGGAAGAAACCCTTCTACTAAGTTAGAAAAGGTGCAAATGAGGAGAGGTAAAGGTGCACATACATTTATAGGTGTGTGAATAGGGGCAAGTAGTTGAGAAAGTTCTTGTTATATTTTCTCTGGGAAGGAAGAAGTTAGAGTAGTGCAGGATGCTGGGATCAGAGGGCTGGCTATGTCATTGTTTGAATATAACAGAGAGTATTAATCCATGTTCCTGATTGGCAATTGATTTACTTCTTCCTTTCTTCTATCACAAACACATCTTTACTGAACTCCCTTGTACAAGTCTTCCTGTCCATGAAGTTCTTCAATGGTATTGGTAGAATTTCTAGGTGTGAGTATCTTCAATATTACTTAATCTTGCAGAATCACTTGTTAAGATATTATGAATTTATGATGTACCCATGTCATATTTGTGTGTGTGTGTGTGTGTGTGTGTGTGTGTGTGTGTGTGATTTTTCAGTCATCAGCCCAGAGTTTGGAAGAGAGAAAGCAGGTATTTGGTGCCATCTATAGTTGACGTTTTATTGAAAGTGTGGCAGAGAACACGGGTCAAGAAAGTTAAATGGTAAGAAAGGAAATGAGGATTGGCGTAGAAAGATAAATTGAAAAGAAATGGAGGTTCAAGGAGTTGAAGATTGCAGTGTGGTCAAAAGCAAGTATACGAGAGAACAGGAAGTTCTAAGGCTAGGATAATGTGATTAGAGTGTGGAATATTGTTTAAGATTTTGACTGTACATCAGTTACAGTAATTACAACATACAAATCTCTACAGCAGAAATAAAGTGGAGATGAAGGTGAACAGACTACAATATTAACAGAACTGGGAAGACTGGGTGTTAAACGCATCACAATTACCATTAAATTTGTCCAGGATAACAGTTGGATGTTACCCTAGATTATGTCACACATTTTGAAGGATCTTTTTCTGCCAGATAGCAGATGGGATGCAGACCCTGTAAATGCAGTACAGCAGCATGTGATCTTTACCGAAAGAAGTTGGGAGCAGTCTTTATTTTGGCAGAGGGAAGGCTTTGGAATAAGGAGTGCTTGGAATTAACACAAAGGTGTTAAGATCCAATGGTTATTGCATATGCTCAGTCTGGTAAGTGGTCAGGGCTGAGTTGGAACAGATGGCAAAGAAGAAGGGACTGCAAATAACTATTCATGTCACATTTTACTCTATAATTTGATGTTCTGGGATCAGTGGAGATCAGTTGCTCAGTTGGGATCTCCATGACATATTTCTATGCTTGCGAACACATCCTACCCAAAAGCTGTTGATGCTACTAGTAGAGAGAGAAGCTTGAGAAGATGAAAAGTAAATGACTTTATGAAGATGGGACTGTCAAATATGCTTTATTCCCTCTGGTAATCCGCAAACAGTGGAAAGTCACTTCCCACCCTGGAGTAATGGTAAAGTCACCAAGCCATATAGTACCTTAGTATCTGAAAACCGAATTTACCAGGCAGTCGGGGAAACTGCTCAGGTGTGTCATTTTGATTATAAAGCAACACATGAATGGTGAGGCCTGCAATCCTAAAGATGGTTGATTATTCCAGGTAGATGTTGAAGAATCACATAGCTCTATCATTCCTGCTATTGTATATTGTTACTGAATCTTCTCTCAGTCCAGGCCAGCTGTGTCACAAGTTGTATCTCTTATCTCTACAGTACTAATTTACTTGACTATAGACCAATTTATCTATCATTTCTTCTTGCCTGAAAGTGGAAAAACATAGAAACTGTTACATGCTCTTAGCTGGAGAACCTGGAATGCTTTTTTAACCCATTTGCCAAATGAACAGATTCATTTCTCACTTGGTTGATGGTTAGAATAAACTCTGTAGTTTGGTGAAAAAGTATTTTGTTTAAACCCTCTGAATTCTCTTTGTCTCTGAGATCTGTCTTTTAAGAAAGAAACTCTGAAGTTTAGCTATAGAGATGGACAAATGACTGGTTATTATTAGTTCTTACTGAACTTTCATCCTAGCTTATAGGTACTGATTGTTTCAGTTAAAATTTATTTATTTTAGTTTTTTATGACAAGATCTTGCTCTGTTTCTGAGGCTGTAGTGCAATGGTGTGGTCACAGCTCACTGTAGCCTTAATCTCTCAGGCTCAAGCAATCCTCCCACCTCAGCCTCCCAACTGACTGGGACTACAGACGTGCACCACCGTGCCGGCTATTTTTTTTTTTTGGTAGAGGTGGGATCTCACCATGTTGTTCAGGCTGGTCTCAATTTTTCCTTCTTGTACTACCAGCACAACTTTGTCACACTTTTTGGGTAACTTTGCCTTATACTTCTTTGCAAGAAATACTCTTGAGTAATGCATTGGGATGGAATTTCCAAAATTCTCACATCCTTAATTTCTTTTGTTGTTGTTGTTGTTTTGTCCCAACAGCACCTAGGGACAAAATTTAAAATCTTTAAAAGGTTGTCTGACGCCCGTAATCCCAGCAGTCTGGGAGGCCGAGGTGGGTGGATCACGAGGTCAAGAGATCAAGTCCATCCTGGCCAAGATGGTGAAACCCCATCCCTACTAAAAACACAAAAAATTAGCTGGTGTAGTGGTGCGTGCCTGTAGTCCCAGCTAATTGGGAGGCTGAGGAGGGAGAATCACTTGAATCTGGGAGGCAGAGGTTGCAGTGAGCCGAGACTGTGCCACTGCACTCCAGCCTGGCAACAAAGCGAGACTTCGTCTCAAAAAAAATAAAGTTGGTTGTCTGTTTGCTCCCCTCACAGCTCGGTTAACCCCTCTGACTGTGGTGACCCCCAGGCATCTTCCACAAATAACCAGGCCTTTGTATTCACAGATGTTTTTTAACTTAGCACTTCTCTGGTCACAATGTTAACCCTCTAATTGTATTTACCATTTTTAGGTAATGCTTTTATTTCATTATTTTATAGGTAGATTTTGAGACAAAATTAGAATATATATGAATATATCTCATTTGACAAAGAATGTTTATAAACTTCACCTACAACAGTCTATACTCATAAAACAACTTCTGTAGCAATCTACTAGAAATGTAATCATTGCCAAGAGGTGTGGTTAGAGAAAAAGGATTGAGAGGAAGGAATCTAGCAAGTTAGAATTTTCTCTTCAATTCTTTTATTTATTTTTCGGGTTTCCTTTAGCAGCATCCTTAAAGCTAGAAAATGACTGGTTGTCACCATGTGCTAATGAGTAATTGTGTGAGAAGTTTGTGAATTGTTTCAGTGACTATGTTGGGTGGCTGCAAATAAGACATGTGAAGAAAGGATTTTCACTGTGTAACAACCAGGTAAGTTCCAAATTTCCTCGTGGTCAGAAAGTGTCCAGATGAAGGAAATGAATGATAAGTGTTCCATGGTAAGAAGGTTTGATCACGGTCTGACCACTCCAGGCTGAGCTCTGTGCACTAGGCAAACGAGGGCAGGCTGGAATGTGGGGGGAAAAATTGACTTCAAAAGGCTCAGAAGACTTTAGTGGTGATCTTATCTGACAACGCCCCTCTCTAGCCTTTATTCAGACAAGGGCAGGCAGCTTTATGAGTGTCGGTTGGTTATAGCAGTTCCTTGCTGATATAAGGCAGCGTCCTGCTTAGGGGCCAGGATCGTACAGTTTCATTAGGCTTTTCTCATTGCTGTAACTATCTCTTTAGGTTTACTATGAAGAGGGATTTTAACCAGGAAACCACATATACACTCTTACATGCTTTCCAAAGCTCTGGGACTTTGTAGTAGAGCAGCCTCATTCTATGTATCCTCTGCTATAGGAGAGTTGGATGTTGGGCAAGCCAGACAGTAAACTTCTTGAGGACAGGACTGCATATACTACCCACACTGAATTGTTTTGTAAAGCACAGAGCCCACAGAGCCTTAGAACAAATAGGACTCTGTACCTTGTTGATATTGTTCACTGAGAACTCGTAAACCCACTATTAGGTAGGTACCATTCTTATGTCCATTATGCAAGTGAGAAACTGAGGCTTAGAGACAGTAAGTAACTTACCTAAATTAGTAAATGGCAGGGCTGCAGTTCAAAGCCAGAAGTCTGCCTCCAGAGATCGAATGCTTAACTACTCTGAGATTTGTTAAACTAATTTTTAACATTTTAATAAGAGAAGAAATTGTTGCTAGGACAAGAGAAAATGCTTTCTTTAGCATTGTACTTACAGCTGTAAGTACAGCCAGAAAACCTAAAGCTTCCCCTGATGGGGATGTCTAACAGACCATTTATATAATACTTATGAAAATAGCAGATAAAATTTTTAACAATAAACAGAAAAAGTTGTATAATTTGTTATTGATTCAAATAGTTAATTTGAGAAGTTACTTATAAACTGCTCCTTTTCAAAAAACAAACAAAAAAATCAATAGGATTTCTGAATTCCTTTCCATTTCTTTTCTTTTTTTTTTTTTTTTGAGACAGAGTCTTGCTCAGTCGCCCAGCCTGGAGTGCAGTGGCACCATCTCGGCTCACTGTGAGCTCCGCCTCCCGGATTCACGCCATTCTCCTGCCTTAGCCTCCTGAGTAGCTGGGACTACAGACACCCATCACCCATGCCCTGCTAATTTTTTTTTTTTTTTTTTTGTATTTTTAGTAGAGACTGGGTTTCACCATGTTAGCCAGGATGGTATCGATCTCCTGACCTTGTGATCCACCCACCTCAGCTTCCCCATTTATTTTCTTTTTCCCACATTACAGACAGTTTGAATTTTTGTAAAGATTTTGAGTTAATTAGTACACATTTACATAGAGCCTTCAGGAACAGGGCAATTGCTACTTGCTAGGGAGTAGAAAAATAAAGATGAAAAGTCTTGATGCCAAGGAGCTCCTAGTTTCACAGGAGAAGCATAGGATTCAGGCCAGTGGTATGAGAGTGCAGAGAGAATGAAGAATGCCTTGGAGAGAAGGGAATGGCAATAGATGTATAAAGAAATCAGGGAGAACTTCCTAGAAAAGGTAAGTCTTGAGTGTCAATTTCAAGCAAGGACTAAATGTGAATTGGCAAAGTCAAACTTATTTTTTATTATTTTAGGGCCCAATGGAGGTGAGAAAAGGTACACTGAGTATAGACACCTTAGAACAAATAGCAGCAAACTAGAAAGGAAAAAGAGCTGTGGTGAGTAAGTAAATGGTTCTTTTATAGTTTCTTATGGAATCTAGTTAAAGAAAAATAAATGCTATGTTTGTCAAGTTTTAATATAAGAATTATTTTGGTTGCAATTGATAATTTAAAAGTTTAATTTAAAAGTTTAAAGTAGGAAGGGAAAGAAGAATGCATTGATTCACTAGTTTGGTGTACCTAGATTCAGGGGCGCAGATGATTGGATCTCTCTTCATCCCTCATTCTGCTCATCTTTGTATTAACTTCTTTTAGGCAGGTTCTGTTCAGAAGGCAGTTAAGACGGCCCCCAGAAACTCCAGACTAACCAATAGAGCCTCACAGCAACTTTAGCAGCAGCATAGCTTCTTTTCTCTTGAGAATGTCTACAAAATTTGTAGGGCGACTCTGATTCATCTGTTTGAGTCAGTTACCTATGTCTGAGTGCTCCCAGAGGGATGGAACATTCTGATGGGCTAAATCTAGACCCAGGAAGGGTAGGATTACAGTCAGCCCCACCCAAGCTACATGAACTGAAGTAGATGTGGTACCTTTAAAGAAAAAGTAAGGTCCTATTACCAACAAACAATGCCCAGCAGGCAATAAACAACACATATTCACAGCAATAGTACCTTTTCTTTCTGTAATATTCCCATATAGTATCTTATTCTGATACAGAAGAATAAGGCCAATTTAGTGTGTGTGTGTGTTTGGGGAAATGCTTCAATGCTTCAGGACATTGGCCTGGGCAAAGGTTTCTTTGGCAAGACCTCAAAAGAACAGGCAACCAAAGCAAAACTCAACAAATGGGATTTTTATCAGGCTAAAAACTTCTGCATATCAAAGGAAATAATCAATAAGGTGAAGAAGAAACCCAAAAACTGGGAAAATATTTGAAAACTATTCCACTGACAAGGGATTAATAATCAGAATATATAAGAAACTTAAATAGTTCAACAGTAAAAAATAAAATCCAATTAAAAATGGGGAAAAGATCTGAATAGACAACACTTAAAAGAAGACATCCAAATGGCCAAGAGATATATGAAAAAATGCTCAACATCACTAATCATCAAAGAAACGCAAATCAAAATCACAATGAGATATCATCTCACTATAGTTAAAGTGGCTAATACAAAAAAAAGATAGTAAACAAATGCTGGTGAAGGTGCAGAGAAAGGGGAATGCTCATACACTGTTGGTGGGAATGTAAATTAGTACAGCTACTATGAAAAACAGTATTCAGGCTCTTCAAAAAACTAAAAATAGGCCAGGCATGGTGGCTCAGCCTGTAATCCCAGCACTTTGGAAGGCCGAGGTGGACGGATCACGAGGTCAGGAGATGGAAACCATCCTGGCTAACACGGTGAAACACCATCTCTACTAAAACTACAAAAAATTAACCAGATGTGGTGGCAGCTGCCTGTAGTCCCAGGTACTTGGGAGGCTGAGGCAGGAGAACGGCGTGAACCTGGGAGGCGGAGCATGCAGTGAACCAAGATAGCGCCACTGCACTCCAGCCTTGGTGACAGAGCGAGACCACCTCAAAACAAACAAACAAACAAAAAAAAAAAACAAAAAAACCCACTAAAAATAGAAATACTGTTTTTTTCCAGGATGGTGGACTAGAGGCTTTTAGTGTACCTCAGCCATTTGGAAATAGCAAGACAGCGCATAAAGAGGAACTCTGTGAGCTTTAATTCAACAAGGAAAATAGGAATCTACCAGAATCATGAAGGTTATCCCAGATCCTGGGGAGAAGAACACCAGAAGACAGCCCCCATGATGGCATCTGGCTCATAAATAGATCCTGGTACAGGGAGGTCCTCTCTGCTTCACACCCAGGCAGATCTCCAGGCATTTGGAACACCCACCCATCTGGTTTGGCAACCCAAGCTTGGACATAGATCATAGTGTAGCTGGTACCTCTCCACTCCATACCTGGGCAGATCTGTAGGCATTCAGAACACTTGCCTGAATCAACAGCCTGAGCTGCCCCACCCTTCCTGTGCAGAGGCCCTGGTGCAGAGGAGCCCTCTCTGTTCCATGCCTTGGCAGATCTCCAGGCTAGTGGAGCACCTCCTGTCCTGGATTAGGAGTTTAGGCCACTCCCTATCTCCATGCAGATAACTTGAGGCTGAGGAGGTTTCCCAGCTCCACAGCCTAGGCATACCTCTAGGCACTTGGTGGCCACCCACTGGATTCTCCTTCAGTGCAGGGTCTTGTGCTTACTGTCAGAACATCTGTAGGCAGACCTGCTTGGTCCATTCCCACCCATCATGGCCCCCACACCTTCCAGGACTGAGCTTCTGCAAGTAAACAAGCATCAAATATATATCCAGTCATTTTGGCTGCAGCCAGCTCTTACCTAGAAGTGTTCTCTACTGGTGTATAAGTTACACAACATATGCCAACATGAAACCTGTTGAAAGAAGTACATAGGGCTATAGAAGCAAAGCTAAAAGACTATACCTAACATTCTCTACAGTTGCAAACCCTAGGGAGTGGGGAGAAGGGGGAAGGGAAAAAATCCTCACAGTAATATTATAGGGAAAGAAAGAAAAAGAAAAAATCCTACCTGCAAGAAAATAATTACAAAAGTTAGAAGTGCCAGCATCTCCAAATGAGGAGGAACCAGAGTAAAAATTCTGGCACCATGAAAAATCTGATTGTAGTGACACCACCAAAAGATCATACTAGTTCTCCAGCAGTGGTCACGGACCAAAGTGGAAACTCAGTAATGACAGACAAAAAATTCAAAACATGAATTGTGAGGAAGCTCAACAAGATCCAAGATAAGGTTGAAAATAAACACAAAGAAACTTCTAAAGCAATCCAAGAAATGAAGAAACAGATAAACATCTTTAAAAGGAAATTAATTAGAGCTTCTGGAATTGAAAAACTCACTTAAGGAATTCCAAAATACAATTGGAAGCTTTATCAACAGATTGGACCAAGCAGAATTCTTTTCTGAAATTCTTTTCTAAAAAGAATTTCAGAGCTTAAAGACCAATGTTTCAAACAAATTCAGTCAGACAAAAACAAAGAAAAAAGAATTTAAAAAGTGAACAGTCTTCATGAAATATGGGATTATGTAAAGCAACCAAACCTACAACTTACTAGTATTCTTAAGAGAGAAGGAATAAAAGCAAACAACCTGGAAAACATATTTGAGAGAATAATTCAAGATAACTTCCCTAATCTTGTTAGAGAAGTAGACATCCAGATATGAGAAATGCAGAGAACACCTTTTAGATACTATACAAAATGAATATCACTAAGGCATGTAGTCACCAGACTGTCCAAGGTCAATGCTATCGAACAAATCTTAACGGCAACTAGAGAAAAAGGTCAGATCACATACAAAGGGAACCCTGTCAGGTTAACAGTGGACTTCTCAGCAGCAACTTTACAACACTTTAGAGATTGGGGGCTTATTCCAGCATTTTTTAAGAAAAGAAATTCCAACTAAAAATGACATATCCTGCCAAACTAAGCTTCATGAGCAAAGGAGAAATAAACTCTTCCAGGCAAGCCAACGCTACCATAATTTTTTACCAGTAGTCTAGTCTTACAAGAGATACTGAAGGGAGTCCTAAACATGGAAACAAAAGAATGTCTGCTACCAGAAAAACACACTTAAGTACATAGCCCACACACCCTATAAAGCAACCACACAATAGAAACTACAGAGCCATCAGGTAACAACTTCAAAACCTATCCTATCGTGATTAACATATCACTATTAACTTTGAATGTAAATGGTCTAAATGCCTTACTTAAAAGACACAGAGTGGCAAGTTAGATGAAAAAGCAAGACCCATTCAATTGCTGTCTTTGAGAGACCCACCTTACAGATAAAGCCTCGAAGTAAAAAGTTGGATAAAGATCTACTATGCAAATGGAAAGCAAAAAGGAATAGGGATCACTATTTCTTTTTTTGAGAGGAGTCTCGCTCCATCGCCCAGGCTGGAGTGCAGTGACTGGATCTCGGCTCACTCACAAGCTCTGCCTCCCGGGTTCACGCCATTCTCCTGCCTCAGCCTCCCGAGTAGCTGGGACTACAGGCTCCGGCTCCACGCCCGGCTAATTTTTTGTATTTTTAGTAGAGACGGGGTTTCACCATGTTCGCCAGGATGGTCTCGATCCCCTGACCTTGTGATCTGCCAGCCTCGGCCTCCCAAAGTGCTGGGATTACAGGCGTGAGCCACTGCGCCCAGCCGGGATCACTATTCTTATGTCAGATAAAACAGACTTTAAACCAACACAGTAAAAAAGAACTATTAAAGAAGGGCATTAAATAATGAAAGAGAATTCAATTCAGCAAAAACATCACTATTCTAAATACATACATACCCAATATTGGAGCACCCAGGTTCACAAAACAAGTACTTTTAGACTACGAAAACACTTAAATAGACACACAATAACAGTGAGGAACTTGAACACCTCACTGTCAGCATAGATAGAAAGCATTGTAGCCGAAAACTAACAAAGAAATTCTGGACTTCAACTTGACACTTGACCAATTGGACCTAATAGACATCTACAGAATACTCCACAAATCAACCAGAGAATACACATTCTTTTCATGTGCACACAGAACAAACTACAAAATGGACCACGTGCTTGGCCATAAAAGAAGTCTCAATAAATTTAAAAAACTTGAAATCATACCAACCATATTCTCAGATCACAGTGGAATAAAAATAGAATCAATACCAAGATGATCTCTCAAAATCACATAATACATGAAAATGAAACAACTTGCTCCTGAATTTAGGTAAACAATGAAATTAAAGCAGAAGTCCAAAAATTATTGGAAATAAATCAAAACAGAAACACAACATACCAAAATCTCTGGATTGCAACAAAAACAGTGTTGTGAGGAAAGTTTATTGCATTAAACATTTATCTAAAAAGTTAGAAAGATCTCAAATTAACAATCTAACATCACACATAGAGGAATTAGAAAACAAGAACAAATTAGCCCCAAAGCTAGCAAAGGGAAATAAGTAACTAAAATCAGAGCAGAACTGAACCAAATTGAGAACCCAAAATCCATACAAAGAATCAATGAAACTAAAAGTTGTTTTTTGAAAGGAAAAACAAGATCAGTAGACTTGTAGCTAGATTAACTAACTAACAAACAAACCAAAAAGAAGCTCCAAATAAGCACAATCAGAAATGACAAAGGTAACATTGCAACTGATCCCACAGAATTACAAAGTATCCAGAAATACAAAGTATCCTGTTATAAACACATACACAAACTAGAAAATCTAGAGGAAATGGATACATTGCAGGAAACAAACAATATTCCAAGATTGAATCAGGAAGAAATTGAAACCCTCAACAAGTCAATATTGAGTTCCAAAATTGAATCAGTAATAATAATAATAATAATAAAAAGGCTACCAACAAAAAAGCCCTGGACCAGATGGATTTACAGCCAAATTCCACCATATGTACAAACATGAGTTGGAAGCAGTTCTACTGAAACTATTCCAAGAAAACAAGGAGGCGGGACTCCTCCCTAACTCATTCTGTGAGGCCAGCATCACCCTGATACCAAAACCTGGCAAAGACATAATGAAAAAAGGAAACTACAGGCCAGTATCCTTGATGGACGTAGATACTAAAATCCTCAAGAAAATGCTAGCAAACTGAATCCAACAGTACATCAAAAATTTAATTCAACACTTTTAATCCTAACGCTTTGGGAAGCTGAAGTGGGCAGATCACTTGAGCCCAAAAGTTCAAGACCTGCCTGGGCAACATGGTGAAACCCCATCTCCATAAAAAATATACAAAATTAGCTGAGTGTGGTAACATGCTCCTGTAGTCCCAACTACTCTGTAGGCTGAGGTGGGAGGATCTCCGGAACTCAGGGAGGTTGAGGCCACAGTGAACCGTGATCATACCACTGCACTCCAACCTGGGAAACAGAATGAGACCCTGTTGCAAAAAAAAAAAAAAAAATTACTTCGCAGCACTCACGTAGGCTTCATTCCTGGGATGCAAGTTTGGTTCAACATATGCAAATTGATAAATATGACTCACCACATAAACAGAATTTTAAAAAACACTATATGATAATCTCAATATTCATGGAAAAAACTTTTGATAAAATCCAACATCCCTTTATGACCAAAACCCTTAAGAAATGAGGCATTGAAGGAACATGCCTCAACATAATAATTGCAATTTTTGACATTCCCATACCAACATCATACTGGATAGGCAAAAACTGGAAGCATTCCCCTGGAGAACTGAATCAAGACAGGGGTGCCTACTTTCACTATTCCTGTTCATCTATAGTACTGGAAGTGCTAACCAGAGTGATCAGGCCAGAGCAAGAAATAAAAGGCATCCAAATAGGAAAGGAAGAAATCAAACTATCTATCTTCATGGATGCTATGATTCTACACCTAAAGACTGCCAAAAGGCTACTAGAACTCATAAATGTCTTCAGTAAAGTTTTAGTATACAACATCAATGTACACAAATCAGTAGCATTTCTATGCACCAATAATGTTCAAGCTGAGAGCCAAATCAAGAACACAGTCCCATTTACAATAGACATACACACACACACTACCTAGGAATACATCAACAAAGAAGGTGAAAGATCTCCACAAGGAGAACTACAAAACACTGCTAAAACAGATAAACAGATAGAAAAACATTCCATGCTCATAGGTTGGAAGAATCAACATCATTAAATGGCCATACTGCCTAAAGCAATCTATAGATTTAACACTATTCATATCAAACTACCAACATAATTTTCCACAGAACTAGAGAAAGCTATTCTAAAATTCACAGGAAACCAAAAAGGAGCCTGAATAGCCAAAGTCATTCTAATCACAAAGAACAAAGCCAGAGGCATCACATTACCTGACTTCAAACTATACTATAAGCCTACAGTAACCAAAACAGTATGGTACTGGTACAAAAACAGACATAGATCAATGGAACAGAATAGTGAATCCAGAAATAAAGCTGCATACCTACAGCCATCTCATCTTTGACAAAGCTGACAAAAATATGCAACGGGAAAAGAATTCTTTATTCCATAAATGGTGCTGGAATAGCTGGCTAGCCATATGCAGAAGAATGAAACCATACCCCTACCTTTCATCATATATAAAATTAACTCAAGATGGATTAAAGATTTTAATGTAAGAACCCAGCCTATAAGAATCCTAGAAGAAAACCTAGGAAATATCTTCCCGGACATTGGCCTTGGGAAAGAATTTATGACTAAGTTCTCAAAAACAATTGCAACAAACACAAAAATTGACAAGTAAGAGCTAATTAAAGAGCTTTTGCACAGCAAAATAAACTAATAACAGAATAGATAAACTACAGAATAGGCAAAAGTATTTGCAAACTATGCATCCAACAAAGGTCTAATATTCAGAATCTATAAGGAACTTAAACGACTGAACAAGCAGAAAGCTAAATAACTCCATTAAAAATGAGCAAAAGACATGAACAGATTACTCTCAAAAGAAGACATACAAGTAGCCAATGAACATATATAAAAACGCTTCACATTACTCGTCATCAGAGAAATGCAAATTAAAACCATCATGAGATACCATCTCACACAAGTAAGAATGGCTACTATTAAAAGGTCAAGAAAACAAGAAATGTTGGTGAGGCTGTGGAACGAAAGGAATGTTTGTACGCTGTTAGTGGGAATGTAAAGTAATTGAGCCATTGTGGAAAGCAGTTTGAAGATTTCTCAAAGAATTTAAAACAGAGCTACCATATGACCCAGCAATGCCATTCTTGGGTACATATCCAAAAGAAAATACATCATTCTATCAAAAAGACATATGCACTTGCATTTTCATTTCACCACTATTCACAATAGCAGAGACATGGAAATCAGCCTAGGTGCCCATCAATGGCGGACTGGCTAAACAAAATGTGGTACATATACGCCATGGAATACTACACAGCCGTAAAAAAGAACAAAATCATGTCCTTTGCAGCAACATGGATGGAGCTGAAGGCCATTATTCTAAGTGAATTAATGCAGGGAGAGAAAACCAAACACTACATGTTTTGAGCGATAAGTGGGAGCTAAACATTGAGTACTCATGGACATAAAGATAGCAACAACAGAAACTGGGGACTACTAGATGGTGGAGGGAAGGAGGAAGGCAAAGGTTGAAAAAACTATTGGGTTCTATGCTCAGTACCTGGGTAATGGAATCATTAATACCCGAAACCTCAGCATCAGGCAATATACCCATTTAACAAAACTGCATACCTACCCCCGAAGCTAAAATAAAAGTTGATTTAAAAATATGATCCAGTAATCCCACTGCTTGGTATATATTTAAAAGAAAAGAAATTAGCATATCAAAGAGATGTCTATACTCCCATGTATATATTTTGACATTCAGAAAAGTCAAGATTGGAATAAACCTAAGTGTCCATCAACAGATGAATGGATAAAGAAAATGTGATATATATACACAATGGAATGTTAGTCCTCCATTAAAAAAAGTGAAATCCTGTCATTTGCAACAACATGGATGAACTGGAAGACATGTTAAGAGAAATAATCCAGTCATATAAAGACAAAGGTAACATGTTCTCACTTATATGTGGGAGCTAAAATGTTGACCTCATGAAGGTGGAGAATAGAATGGTGGCTACCAGAGGATGTGAAGGGTAGTGGGGAGCAGGGATGAGGAGGATTTGGTTAATGGGTGCAAAAATATAGTTAGATAGAAGGAATAAGAGATAGTGTTTGGTAATACAATGGGGTGACTACAGTTAACAATAATTTATTGGATAGTGAATTAATGCAATTTGGAATAAATAACATAATTTGTTGTATATTTCAAAATAAGTAGATGAGTAGATTTAGAATGTTCCCAACCTTAAAGGAGTTATAAATGTCTGAGGTGATAGATACCCCAAATACCCAAATTTGGCCATTACACATTGTATACTTGTATCAAAATATCACATGCACCCCATAAATATGTACAACCATTAGGTATCCATAAAAATTAAACAATACAATATTTGGACAGAAAATAAAGTAGTTTTAAAGACACCTGAGTTCTTCCGGTATGCTTTTCTTCTTGTCTGAAATGTGGCTTCTACCTTCATCCCCGTCTCTAAGCTGGTTAACATCTATTCATACTTTATGTCTCAGCATGAATATTATTTTTGCAGGAAAGTCTTCCTTGATCTAGCAAACAGGTTAGCGCCTCTCTTACACATAGCCCTCAGTACTTTGTTTTCACATGCCTGCCACAAGTCTTGTTCTTTAGATTTTCTGTGACATTTACTTAACTATTTGTTTTTCCTGACCATTTTGCAAGCTCCATGAGGACAGGCAATGTAACTAGGTTATTCACTATTGATTTGCCAGTGCCTAACATGGTGTTTGGCAAAAGTGGGTACAAAAATATTTGTTGAATTAATAAATAACCCAAATTAAGCTTTAATAATCTGAAATATTTGGTTAAAATTTAGAAAAAAACTCACGAAACATTCTCCTTTTTCTGTTAAAAGCCATATCTAACAACTGAGTACCAAGGGCTTGGCACCCATAAGATCTGTGTTTTTGATAAGATTTACAGTAGTTTGCTTTTTTCCTTAAGGACATTGCAAGTCTTAACACTAATCATGTTTTTCTCATTTACTGGAATTCTAGGAAGGTGAAGGATGAACTTTGCTCAATTCATTAAAAATTTTACCATGCACTTTTGTAAACTGAAATACCCTTCAAACCCAAATAGGGTATAAGGAAATAATAAAGAGTAATAGTATTTACTTTCTGGAATTAAACTCAAAACCAGAACAGGTATTTGGTATCCTACAGTTATCTTTGTTAAGCCCATGGTGGGTATCTGAAAAGAGGTGAGAGTAAAAGAGAACTTGAAGGGACTGTAATTCTTGCATTGGGGCATATTTTGGCTTGAAAAATTGTAAAGCTAATTACCAGAAGAAGAACTAAGTTCATTTACGGTGGATTATACTCCAGAGAGATCGCCTCCCATTTGCTTTCAGAACATTTGCTATCAATAGATTTATGTTCCTGAGGTTTGTGTACTCTGCCTCACACTGTAGTTACGGATGCTGGTGAAGATGCCAGGAACCTAAGAATGAAGTGTGTGGATCAGGGCAGCAGCTGGTTTGCCATCCCTTCTTTTTTCTAAGATTCCTCCTTTTAAACTAATTTCTGTAGCACCCATTTAAAATGGAGGCAAAGAGTGTACCATGGAGATAAAAACCAAAGTTACCCCCACTACAGGATGGGTCTGATAGCCATGCACTTCTTTTGGAGGTGAGGTCCCAAGAATCAGGTCCCATAATCTTGATTATCACCAGATTTCTCTGAAGTTACCTTAGGACCTTGAGGTAGAGGAAGGAGAGCAGAGTAAGTGTGTTCCTTGAACATTCTGATTAAGCATGAGACTTTCATGGAAGGGTCATGTTGAAACAATGTGCTTCTTGTGCTGGGTTTAATGGAGAAGCTTCCTGTGACACGTTTTCCTAATTCTATTTCTATACTAGTTTTAAAGTATATTATTAAATTAAATCAGTTTTGTTGAAATACTGAAATTGCCTTGATGATTCTTCTGGCTGGCAAACCAACTTACTTGGTTTTGTGAAAAATAAAATATTATAGTTCTGTACAGAGTAGATGGTATAGTGGCATTCAATGTTAAGAAAGAAAGAGTTCTTTCTCACCCTCCTTTTAACCCATGGCCTAGTAGGTTAACACATTTAAAAAGACTCAAGCAAGACTTGACCTCAAATAATCTTTACAGTGTTCCTAAGAAGTTAGGTATAAGTAAATTGTAACATATGGGATTCATTTTCAAAAAAAATAGATTTTGATTCTGAATTGAGTATTTTAAAAAATACACTTTAGATTAGAGCAAGTTTAAAATAGCTAGAAGCAAGTTCAAGATATTTATTGAAATAGTCTCCCTTTTCTACTTTCATTTATACTCAATATGTCCTCTCTCACCCTCCCTGTCCATTGCCCAAATTTCAGTCAAGAATGGGCAATATAATGGGGTTAGACCATATCCAAATAGTATCTAAACAATGGGATGAAAATAGTGAGAAATTTGTAAAAGCTTTTTTGGCATTAGAAAGAGAAAAAAAATTAAAGAAGCTAGTGGTGGTAGTCTGGTAATTGGGCGGGATTTTAAAGTATTTTTCTCCTTCTTGGGCTCTAAGTCTACTGTCTAATTTCTCTTTGTTTAATAGAAGTCAAAGGACTATTTCTAATTGGATAAGTTCCATGAGGAGGGAGAGGAGATGATAATTGTCTTTCACTGTTGTTTGACTTCAGGAAAAATAGTTGTGGAAGAAGACTCACAGACAGAACCATAACCTAAGAAAGTTTAAAACAGAGGATAGGAGTAATTTGAAAATAAAAAATTGCATTAGTGATAAATTACTTACTGAATACAGCAGGTGATAATCCTCACTATTTGGTAAAAGATTGGCTCTATCCCCATCTGCCATGGTTGCTGTTCTTAGTCTATTCACCAAACTGGCTTTGTCATTTCTCCCCATACTTACAAGATTTCTTATTTCTGCAGACGAAAAGAAATGCTAGAAAGAGCTAGAAATTCTGATCACAACTTGAGGATTCTAGGATTAAAATTTCAAGTCACTATAATGATCACTCATCAATGACCATGAAGAGCATTTCCTCATCAGAGAAATTTGCATATTCAGCTTAAAGACTTGGCAAGCAGATGAAAAAAGGTAATTGTGGCAGACGTACTCCCAGGTGGCCACCAATGAGTGATGCCCTTGTATAATCCCCTCCCATTGAACACACAGGGAACCTGTTATTTATTTCTAACCAATGACAATTGGATATCGCGCTCATGAATATGGTTATTTATATGAGAGAGTGAATGACATCAAGGACCGAAGGACAACCTCCAGTCAATAGCCAATAAGAAGTCAGGACCTTCGGTCGCAAAGCACAAGGAAATGAATTTTGCCAACAATCTGAATGAATCTGGAAATGAATTCTGCCTAAGTTGAGCCTCCAGATGAGAATACAGCCTAGTCGACTCCCTGATTGTCACCTGGTGAGATGCTGAGCAGAGGACTCAGTTAAGCAGTGCTTGGACTCCAACATACAGCAACTGTAAGATAATAAGTGTGTGTTGTTTTAAGCCATGAAGTTGATGGTAATATGTTTGTAGCATGGAAAGTGAATACAATAGTTGACTTGCTCCAGCCATGCCTCCCAAAGATAGGCTGCTCTATTATTTCTCTCTTGATGATTGCAAAAGATCTTATCACTTCCTTGGAAACATGAAATAAAACAAAACAAAACAGAAATTCATATCTTAATAAATTAGTTTGCCATAAATAGAAGTAATGCTGTTAGTAGATGTCCTTGAAAGTGGAGAAAGCATTTAATAAGAGAAATATATTAAGAAGCTGTGAAATAACTCAGTTATAAGGAAGTTTAGGATAAATAAAGGAAGACAGTTATCTGATAAATTAAAAAGACTTAGAAAGCTAGAAGACTGTAGTAATTTTTTTGGAAAATCAATATATATTCTATGTAGGGTAAGTTATAAGGCTCAACTAAATGTACTAACACACAGTCCATGATAGTTCTCAGTGACTAGGGTTTTTTTTTTCTTTTTAAGTAAATTATCTTAATAGTTTATTCACAGCATAATATTTATTTCATGGGTATTCATAATTGACTATCAACTACATTTTGAAATCTGTTGAATTTGACATTAGTTTCCTTGGAGCCAATGTTCTGTATTCTTTCTTTTACTTAGCATTTACTTAAAGCCTTTTTGCATTCTCCTTTCCTTGCTACCAAATTCAGCTCTGATAAGGTGGTCTGGTATCAGGAATCCAGTTTGTAAGTCAGAGCTTTATATTCTCAGGACAATTTGTACTTTTAAGACTTCTCTCATTCATTCATTCATCTGATGCATTTTTTTTGTTGAATATTATCTAGATGTCAATATGTTAGATGCTGGGAATATATAGCTATTGGCGAGAAAAACAGACCTTGTTTTCATTCACCATCTAGTGAGGAATAGGAACATTAATAAACTAATATCAGAAATTACAGTCCCCAAACAACATGGGTTGGTGCATTTTGAGGTTAGCCTCCTCTGTATCATCAATACTATAATATCTCTTGGCCCAGAGAGACCTACTCTTGCCCTGAATAGATCTACTTTTTGAAATCTATGCACAGACTGCAATGATTCTATGATTAATGTATTGTTGAAAAGAGCATCTTATCTATTTATTTATTTATTTTTAATAGGACCATTGCATATACTCTCTGAGTACTTCAGAAATGCTGGCAATGAAAGGATGATCTATCTGTGGCAGAGGGGAGGCACTGGGTAGCAGAAAATGGGAGCTAGCTTCAGAGATTCTTGCTCACTGTAGTGGAGGAAAATTCAGTGCTGAAAGAGAGACTAAGTAGCAACACCTTCATCATCAATATCATCAGCTTAGTTTCCCTGAATAAACACTTACACAGATAGGAGCTGTTTTTGAGGTAGGATAGGTTGGTCATTGCTAATGAGGTCTGAAATTAGTTCTGAAAAGATTAATCTGATAACGGCTTGGAGTTTGGGGTCAAGGTGGTGACAAAAAGAAAAGAAAAAGAAAAACGAAACCAGTGTGTATAGTTTATCTATTGAGCCTAAGATGTGGAAGAGAATTATCGATGGATGGGATGAGGGGCTAACATATCCTATACGTCTCTTCATATTTGTTATTCTTTTAAAAATTATTTCCGACTGGGCATGGTGGCTCACGCCTGTAATCCCAGAACTTTGGGATGCTGAGGCGGGTGGATCACCTGAGGTGAGGAGTTCGAGACCAGCCTGGCCAACATGGAGAAACCCCATCTCTACTAAAAATATAAAAATTAGCTGGGTCTGGTGGCAGGTACCTGTAATCCCAGCTACTTGGGAGGCCGAGGCAGGAGAATTGCTTGAACCCAGGAGGCGGAGGTTGCAGTGAGCCGAGATTGCGCCATTGCACTCCAGCCTAGGAGATAGAGCCAGCCTCAAAAAAAAAAAAAAAAAGTATATATATATATAAAATATGTATGCATGTATATATAATATGTATATTATATATATTCCACTGTCATTCTCACCATCTCACAAATGCCTGTGTTTTTTTCGTTGTTTCTGTGTTTTTGGCTTTTTTGTTCCTTACTTCAACATTTAATAGCTCACTCATATACCTTTGAGATAACCTATTAATAAACTTGAAATTAATGGGTAATTGAAAAAGTAACCTACTGCACCCAGGATTCTTTGGTGTGTAATAAATGTGGAAAATGCTGATGATAAATCTAGACAGTTTTCTGATAGCGTTTTAAAAATAATGTATAAGAAATAAAAGTAAAATCGGTTATATCATACCTAACTCATTTTCCTTCCTATACTTTTTGTGTTTGACCTGTTTCTAGAATTTGAATTTTTATGCCATTAGAAAAAACACAGTATTAATATTTAATACATAGAAACCATAAGTTAGCAACATTTATTGAATATTTTCTGTGTAAAAGGTGATATGTACATTTTCATAGGTAAAGATAATTACCATGACAAGCTTTAGTTTCAAAATCTTATCAGAGAAAATTTCAAGTTGTCTATTATTTAAGATCAAATAATACATAGGTGTGTATAAATGTAGAAACAGAAAGTGATTTTTATATTTCAAGGTGCTCCCTTTTTCATCACTGAAATTTTGAATCTGAGAAACAGAATAGTATTTTAGCCTATATCCCTGATTGAGTCAATAAGTATTTATATTCCTCTAACAAGAAAGTCACAGAAACAGGTCTGAGAGGGGGAAGTGTGAAGGCACCATCTCTGCTCCCTGGAAAACCACAGTCCGCTAGGGCTGATGGGACTCATTACAGATAAAGCAGGCTCTAACGCAGCATGTGATAAATGCCACAAGAAAGGTACAAATTGTGGGCTGGGCGCGGTGGCTCACACCTGTAATCCCAGCACTTTGGGAGGCCAAGGCGGGTGGATCACTTGAGGCCAGGAGTTCAAGACCAGCCTGGCCAACATGATGAAACCCTGTCTCTACTAAAAATACAAAAATTTGCCAGGCTGCACCTGTAATTTCAGCTACTTGGTGGGGCTGAGGCATGAACATCCCTTAAACCCGGGAAGTAGAGGTTGCAGTGAGCCAAGATCGTGCTACTGCACTCCAGCCTGGGTGACAGAGTGAGGCTATCTCGAAAAAAAGTACAAATTGCAAGGAAGGTACAAAAGGTCCTGGAGGTTTCAACAACAACAAAAAAATTCCTTCTGGTTGTAGTGTCTGAACAGAGCAAGCATCTGAGCCTGACCTTGAAGGATGGATAGTAAGAGATAGTGTGTGGGGACAGAGTTGCATTGTAGGAAGGACAGATGAGCAGTAACGGAGGAAGGGTGAGCCTCTCATGGGAAATGAGAACATGCCGAGATGACTGTGACTGAGAAAGATGGATGCGGAAACCACATTGATCATCGGAGCAGGGAAGAGACTGGGGATCAGTGGTCTGTTAGAGGCAAGGACAGGAGTTGGGGAGAGAGTTCACTGGGTGGCA